>NC_054059.1:83061711-83278190 GCF_017639655.2 Falco naumanni
TCTCAGGCTAGAGACAAAAGCCCAAGAGATGTTGTCATTCACCTGATTCTGGGGAGCTCTTACAAAGAAATGGTCTTTATATTTCCCGCAGCTTGTTCTCAGGGTGTTGCTCTGCCCTGGGTGGCTGCAGAACTCCCTCCAAGCCCTGTGCTGATGGGGTGGCCGGCACAGCCAGCGCTGTGAGGGGTGGCATAGAATTAACGTTGGTTTTTGACATGCCTTAAATTTTGTAACAAATTCAAGTGTTTGTGTAGGCATCGCTGTTACACAGGCTGTACCTGTCTGGGTTCTAGCATCTTCATAAAGATTATCAGAAGTCTAAATACCATTAGTGTACTTACTGTGGGTTTTTTTAACTGTGCCTTTCTGTTGTTATAGGGTCAATGTGAAATAATGTATTTTCTTTTAACAAAAGTTAGCAAATTGCAAGTGAACACAAGAAAAAAAAAGAATGCTACTTGAGGCAAACACAGAAGCAGTTACGAACAAGGACATACTTTAGTGTATTGGTTTCCAAGTCTAGATTTCTTAAAAACCCATCATCTGTCATCTCCTTTACAGTGGATTCTGTTCTCTGATAATTACCCAGGGACAATATTTGTATACTCAAATATGTTTACTGAATTTCTTTCCTTTTGAAAGTTTTAGTTTGGAAACATGGATACACTATGAGAGATTAATAGTTTCAGTATCTATACAGTTTAGAAAAATAGGGTCAAGTTACACTTGTTCACATCGCTGGCTGTCCTTAGCTTAACACTGTTTCAAGATAGTGTTGAAATTTTTGGACTAAAAATATCCACTATAGCTGACAACCAAAAGGAATCAAACCTTTAAGGCTGTTTTATGTAACACTGAAAAGGAAGGAAAAGCCAACAGACCCAGACTGAGAAGGAAAGTTTCCATCAGTTAGCATAGCTGACTTTTAGATTTCAGCTCTTGAATTTTATGTTTACTGCCACCCCTAAATACACGCATGTGTCTGGAAAATACTACCAGTAATGAGGCACACAAATATACAAGCCTTTTGGTCACCTAAAGGAAATTTTACAGCTCTTCACTTAGCCAGAGCGCTCTCTGGGAGAGGGCCAGAGCGCAGCTCAGACCTACGTTTCAGCTGTAGTTTTTGGATCTGTGACTGTGCTACATAAGCTCAAATGTCTTAAAATTAATATTGAAGAAACCCACGAAATTCACAGGGGTAGGAAAGAAACAGAATTTATTTGTTGAGCAGAAGCCAGCATGTACAGCGTAATGGTCTTTATTTTGAGACAAAAAAGTAGTAGCTATCTGTACAACGAAACTCATTCTGCAAGCAAAATGTGTGTTCGGATCTAAGCTCCTGTGGTTTTCTTGTCCTTTGATATTATCTGACCTTCTATGCACTTCTGTTTCTTCTGCTGTTTTGGTGTCACTCTAGCCCTGCTGTTCCTCACTGGTTTGGAATGTGGTGTAGGACTCGGTGGTCAAAGAAGACACGGTATCATGCTTTCCCATTGTCAAATATCTTTTCCTTTAAGAAATACTTAAGTATCAAGCTCTACTTTTGCTTCTTATGATGCAACATGAGAGTTTGTTTGGGCAAGGAACTTCTTCCTGGCTTGGCTGTTAAGTGTTACATAGTTTAATCGCCTATATAATCTGTTGTTTCAAATTTGATCTTTGATCAAATAGAGCTACTACTTACCTAACTCATACAAATGTTTTGCTCTTTGCAGTGGCTTTCCCTAGGATATCAACTTAAGAAATCAGTGTTATTTTCAAATGCTTTGATGTTCTGGGCTCATATCTGACTCTGAAATGAATTTTCCAGGATGCAGGGACTGATTGGTATAAAAGGAACAATTTCAAGTACGTGGCGCACTCACTCCCTTAAATCGGTGCTTGCATTTAAAAAATGTCAAACCCATTCAGAGTAATTGCATGTGCTGTTCATCCTACAGAGAGAGGAGGAGAGTTCGTGCTCTCAAGTGAACTGAGTATGAGAAATATTACTCAGGAGCTTATTGCTCATCTCAGTGATGCTTGGATACTACAGTGTTGAGGAGAAATACTATGTACACTAGCAGATGATACTCAGAACTTGCAAGGAAGCACTCAAGTATCTGAACTAACTGTTCCAGAGAACAGTGTTTTCCTAGGATCAGGCCTTAGTGCATTAGATTCCATAACACGCAAATCTAAACCATTTACTCCTGTGCCTACTTTTATTAAATATGACCTCATGAGAATATTAATATGTTGCTTTCAGTTGGCACTGATAAGTAAGAATTTAAGCATAAGGCACAAACATGAAGCTTGTGACGAATGAAAACATTTCTTACAATATTTTCTTAGATGTGGTTTCTTACAATGATTTTCTGGTTACAAGACATTTTTTCCTCTCTGGTAAATCAAGGAATGAGAAAACATGATGGCTGATGCCAAGAGGATTTACTATTTATATGGCAGCCCGTGGATATACTCTAGAAATTGTAAGCTGAACAGCAAATCATAGCTCATAATGAACCATGGTGCAAACCCATGGAACACAAACCTCTTTTTTGTGCGGTTTTCTTAAAAAGTTTTTGTCTTTCTGCAAAACAGTTTAATAGAAAGGTGATATTCTTTCTGCACTCCCAAAGAAAATCAAAGATGGAATAAAGAGCAAATGGGGGTAAGATGACAGTCATTGGCCAAGATGAGCAGTTGGTTCCAGATGAAATAATAATCACAGTGGGAGGCGTTGCACATAGGTCATTGGAGCATCTCAGGAGACCTTTATTATATCAGAATGATCCTGTAAAGATATAACAAGGATGTCCCTGATCTTGCTCTGAGCTGTCACTCCCCAGTGGAAATACTTGTGGTGCTGTACGAACTGAGAGGTTGGTGCTTTCCCGAGCTATGTTCCTGGATGTTACACTGATGTCTCTTTCCTATACAGAGGAAAACATTTCCCTCACTCTCCTAGTTTAATTCTATAATTTCCTTCCTCTAAAGCATTGTTAGATAAATGAGAGATGTGTAGCTGACCAAGGTTGAATTGCTACCCATGGTGATACCAAGAAACATCAGATGTTTGGTCAGCCAGCTTACGACTGTTCAGGATCAAACTGAAAAAAACAGAGTTTGGATCCGAAAGGAAATCTTCACCTACTCTCACCTTCCCGGGGCCTGGCTGGCAAGAAGATGGGGATTTTGGGGTTTTTACTGCTCTTGAAAGTCTAAGGTGCATCTTGCTTTCTTCAGTCCTGTGAGCATTTTCATTAATAAACTCCCTGTTTTTTTAAGAGTAATGTGTTGCTGATAACCTCTTGGGTCTCTTGGTCTTACCCCCTGTCACAGTGCAATGTCTGAAATTCTCATTTTGTACTGACAGTCTTGTTTGTTTTAATGGGTTAAAGTATGTTTATGCAACAGTGTTCTCATGGATGCTCCTGTACTATTCCCCTTATTGCATTGGCTGTCTTCAGTGACAATGGCTTGGTTATGGTCCTGTGTATCTATATACTTCCAACTTACACTCGATGTGTAATGAAATGATCTGTAACACAGTTTTGCAGACTGAACAATGTCCGTTTGGGATGGTATGCGAGAACAAGTCCCTGGCACCCTGCGTATCCAGGGCCAGTATCACTTCCCTTGTTACTGTACGTTTCTCTGTGAAAGGGGCCTCTGTGAAAGCACTGCTGCAGGACCTGCTTGCTGTCATGTTGTGCGCCCCGGGAGACGCAGACCCAGTGCTGCTGGCTGGTGTGGCTCCCAAGCGGCTCAGAGCAGGCCCCATTGCTTCATTTCCCCACAGAGCACATCGCTTCACCCCATAGATGTAACATGCTGCTCCATTCCTGCGTGTAGCTATTGCATTGCCTTTTTGCTAGTTGCCTTGGTCATGCACTGAGTTTTCTTTCATTTTAGAAAATGGGCAGCAAGCATGTGAAGAGGTATTCTTTTATGCTGACATCACCACAGATGGGAGCACAGCCTTCCTGAGAAATTTACTTTGGATGTATTCCACTAAATGTGGTGAGAGAGGGCTTTTTCAGGAGTATGTAGTCTGTTAAATTCATACCCTGGTCATAAGGATGGGGTTTATGTATGTATATAGTTTTTAAAAATGAAAATGACCTGCCTATTCTAGACACATGCTTGGTGAGGCCACCCGGTTGCTGGGTCTGTGCACATGAATCGATCCTCTTATATTTTTTCAGTCACGAGTCAAAAATTTGACCACAAATCTTCTGATTTGTCACGTTACAAAAGTCCTACTTTTGCAGCCTTATCATAACAAAGCCACCCAGAAGAGTAGGAATTGTAGGAACAGGCCCTTTGTATGAAAAAAATATTCTAATATGTATTCTGCAAAATCTTTAGTAATAATATCCTGAATTACACATGCTTAAAAGGAATTTTTTTTAGCATATGAAAAAAGAACTAATAGCAAGAAATTAATAAAGCAAAGTCACTTCAGCTTCATAACCAGTTTTAAAAATTTGCAAGACAGATAGCTTCTATGTCATGAAGTAATATCTTGAAGGAAGCTGATGGATACAAATAAATCTCAGCAAGATATTAAGGAAGCCGCAACTGGTAATAATACTGGGGTGACTGAAAATCTTTATTATCTCTAGATCTAATCTTTATTATGTCAAGATTCCGTGGGATCAAGAACAGGTAAGGGTAAATCCAATTGGACTTTAAACTAGTGGCTTTTGTATGCTACAGGACAAATCTGATAATCTAAGAAAACTGAGAAAAATAGGCTTTTTTGTACTTTGAAAAATGCAGTTACTGACAGTTGGAAGTTTTAAGGAAATGACACGGTTATCTCTGCTTGTGCTGAAATCTTTCCTCTAGCACAGTTCCAATGACCTGCTTGCTTTTGCCATGTCTGAATAAGACTATTGCTTTTTTCTTTTTAATAACGAAGCAGCAGAATATGTAAAATACTCCATTGTGTAAAACCAAATCTAAATACGTGACTGACTGATCTTTCTAAAATAATTAAACGTGGTGAGCAAATCCGCTCTTTCCCCCTGTCATTGATTCTTTGGGCCTACAAATGTTGAAATGAAGGGAAGGCACAGATGAGGCTGATGGACAATTATCATCTGATCCTGACAGATGTCCCATCCAAGCTCCACTGAGGAGAGACGGAAGGGTGTTATCGTTCCTCTGAGTGAAGCTAAATCCATGACACCAAATGGAATATATATTTAACATACAACAGTCGGACTTCACCATCACCTCCTATCTCATGTGTCCATTTTCTTTCCTACCCTCCTCTCAGAAGTCTTTTTCTGACCTTTGCATGTGCGTGTTTCCCTAGGAGGTGTGACTTAGCTGATTAAGGCTGTGGCATGTCTTGTTTCACTGCTGTGAATCCATGACTAAAAGGGCAGCTAAAAGCAGCATTGTAATCATCAGATGCCGCTAGGAGTTTGCCAGGCTTTGGAGTGGTTGATAAGACTGTATGCTCGGTCTGCCTTTTTCCAGGTGCAAGTGAGTTGAAAGTAAGAGACACAACAGAACAGAAACTATTTTTATTTCTCATTTCTGTCCTTTTCTCCCCTTCACTGTGTGGGCTTGGTTTGCTTTAAAGAAGTAGTACCGATTTCAGCTAACTAGCTTTTTGTCCCGAAGAGACACTTACTGCCCTCTTTAACACAAAGTAGAAGGGGCTTTCCCTTATGAAAACTTTCTCTAGAGTCTGTAGGTGAGGGCAATGGAAAATGAAAATTGTTTACTGTTCTGCTTAACGTGTTGTATTTTTCCCCTTTTTTTTCTTAGTTACTTGAGAAAAAGAGTCAAAGCATTTTAATTTTCACTGTGAAACTAGATGGACATTTTGAAACTCTTAAGCCAGGTGTTATACACTGTTGTACACAACCACTTTTGACTCACTTTCTCTACCAAAATTAATACACATCCCTGGTCATCTGACAGAAAAATTCTCTTGAGGATCTGAAAAATGACCCAACCACTTGGACCTGTGCCTGATTGGTGTCCTACCCTGGATTCTTCATAAAACTTACTACGAAGAGCAGCTGTTAACATTGTACCTCTGACTAGCAAGACCAGTTTTATTGAATACTAGCAAATGTTATATAATAGTAGACAGAAGTCAAATGTGTTTATAACAACTTTCTCCCAGCCCTAATCAGACACCAAGATGTCCTCCATCTGCAGGAAGCCTCTCTAATGTGTGTTTTTTAAATGGAGCAGACATAAAACACGATCAAAGGCTTTGCTCTCCACTATTTGGAGCGTGGGCATAAGCACGCTACATAAATTTTGAGGGATGCTGCTTTTAGTGTGGCAAAAGTTAAAGCTGCACAGCATGCTGTGTGTGATGAAACAAATAAGCTCAGCTCTGTGGATAAAGCTAGTTTTCTGTGCTACCTCAAGTGGGCTAAATAGTACTTTTCAGTTGCACTTGCACTTAAAATGGGCAGAGCTCAGAGGGGGTGGTTATGCAACCACTGCAAGGGGAAAATAAATGCATGGAAATATCACCACAAATAGCTACCTCCTTGAAGTTCAGTATATATTTAGTTCATAGGTTGTTTCTTCCTTTCACCAGTAGGGAAGGATAATGAGCTTCAAGGACTGTGGGAACCTGCAATTGAAGGAGAACTGAGATACTTTGCAAAAAAACCCCAAACATTAAAAGGACAATGGGGGATCACACTTGAGGGGAGAGGAAGCAAGAACTACCGATGTGACTACTTGAATGGCAATGTTTTATGTCAAGACTCCTTAAATGTCCTCCTTTGTGCTTCTTTTCCTTGGCTAAGACTAATGTGTCATTTGAATGTCTTATCTTGCCTGGGAACAATTATATTTGTGAATTCTGAGAGCAGATCCAAAGTGCAGGGGGCACTGCATGCAAGAAGTCACAGTTGTTTCCCCTGTAGCCAAATGACACTAAAATACAGCTGAAGATCCCAACAACCAACTGTTTGTTGCTCATACACATCGGGGGCAGGGTTAGGATAAACAATGGCAATATGACTGCAGAGAATCAGTATCCTAGAGCTAGTATTACCTGATGCAGGCAAAAATTGTTGAACAGTTCACTCTCTCAAGGTCTTTGTTGGCTTTAACTAAAAAGAAACCCAGCTGTCAGTAGAAAAGATCTGCTATTGTGGCCTGAATGGGAGCTTGTCCTCTTAACCAGTAGTAAAAGCACCTATCTGCAACAGGAGAAAAGCGGTCTTAGTTCTGTCATTCTTAAAGTCTAATTCAGAGCAGATATTGCAGTTGGTGCTGCCATATTTGCACTGGCAACTCCATCCTCACTTAATACTAGTGTGTACATGTAGAGTCTTATCTAGGTATATACATACCGACTCTATACCTCTTCTGTGTGGTAAGACAGGTGAAGAATGTTAATGTTATGCTTCAGGATCACTAGGCAGGGACTGAAATGGATTAACAAATCGTGTGTTCTTGTTAGCAGGATAAGCAATGAATCACAAATTGTTGCCTTCTGCTAAATCAGCACAAACCTGAATATCCCATCATTAATTGTTTATGAGCTTGTTTTAATAGCTGCCTGTAACAGTCAGCTCAAAATCTACTAACATTGTTCCCAAACATAAAATCTTTGCTCTCTGCTGCTTTGTAGTGATATACATCTGGGTAATGTGGGTGTAAAATGTTACCATTCTGTTGTGGGAGAGCTTTACACCCACTCTTTGCTGGTGTCAATGACTACACATGCTAAGAGGCAAGCATAGAATCAAGCCTTTAAAATGAAGTTCAATAAGCAGATTAGGCAGAGTTGTCTGAGAAATCTGAGTTGCGGTGCTGCCGTTAATGCCAGAAATCATGATGTATTATTAAAAAAGCAAATGTTAATTGGACAATTAAAATCCCCATTTACAATATGCAGTGCAGCGTGTGGATTCTGCTTTAATGTAAAGCTGAGTGTTTCAACTGAAACCATGCCTGCCTTGAAATCAAATATGGAAATTTACATGTATACTGTTTGTAAATACACAGATACAAACCTCT
Source organism: Falco naumanni (assembly GCF_017639655.2). Classification (NCBI taxonomy): domain Eukaryota; kingdom Metazoa; phylum Chordata; class Aves; order Falconiformes; family Falconidae; genus Falco; species Falco naumanni. The sequence goes on from NC_054059.1 coordinate 83,069,713, forward strand.
GATTTCTAAGTGGGTGACACTGCAGTGCATTTCCCTTCCTTGCTTGGGAATATGTTGGCCTGTTAGAAATGTTGAAGCTGGATGGTGCTTCAGTCTCCCCATTGTTTGAGAACAATTGCTCTTCTCAGACTGAAACATTCTGCCCTGAGCTGGCCTTTTCATGCTGTGATTACTAGGAGGTTAGCCCTACTGAATTAGAGTAATGAAATCTCCAAAGCTATTGAAATGACCTTGGTAACATCAAAAAGAAGATGGCCTTAAATGGAGTAGGTGTTATTTTCTTGCTTTTGATGAAGTAAACCCATTCTGATCAGTGACTCACTGACAACACTTTCATTAGTTGCTTCGTATGATAGTTTTTGTGATTATTTTGCCATATCATAAGGCATACAATGCAGTGTCATATGAACATAGTTACCGGGCTTCACCGTGTTTATTCATTAGAAAAAGAGCTGTGCACCAAGGGGAGTGAAAAGAAAGATACTGCTATATTATGATTAATTTTAAAGATCAAATACAGAAAAGCAAAAATAAAGATGGGAAATACCTGACGTATTAGCTGATATTCACTTACTGTTTCAGTGACTGTGAAATTAGTCTCTGCTGTCAGATGAGCCTGGAAAGCAGAAGCACCTTAGTTAGGAATCTTGGATGATGCAAAGACAAAACAGTTCAGCTTGTCTGCCCTGATCACTCAGTGAAGTGCCCCTGCATGTGAGAAGGATGGATCAAAATGTTAGAACTGGTTTTTAAAATCCCGCATTCCAGGAACTGTAAGGGAACTTGGCCTATGGAATCAGTCTGAGCTACATGACCTAGAGCAGAACCCATGAACAGGGAGATTAACATCTGGAGGGAACTAGTGCTCCTGAAAATTATGTTCTACAAAACACTGAATACACACATCTAAAACCTTAGTGATGGTACAAAACAATCCAATTAAGAGGCTGAAAATGTTTCTGAAATAATGAATGACTAGCGTATTGTTGGACCTAATGAGAGTCACTGGGTTTTAAGGAAGATTAAAATAGAATTTTGTATATAATAGAAATGCCCATGTTATTACAAGTCAACTGTAACAAAGACTTTGAAACAGATATTCAACCAAGATCAAATATTTAAGACTGGAAATGAGGGGGGAACTAGATCAGTTTTGCATCAGTTCCTTGCTTGTCACAGAAGGGGACCAGAAACTGGACTTCACAGATTTTAGGCCCAGTTTAGCATAGCAAACTGTACGTGTCTTTAAACCCTGATGCTTTCTTCTCAGAATTCAGAGTATTAAACCCTACAGATTTTGATTCAGATGCATTTAAGCATTTCTCCTTATTTTGTTTGGCAAGCAGTCACAAAAAGATGCATTTTCCAGTTTCTACAGGTGAGGTGTTTTATTAGTGCTACGGGACAAGATACTAAGTGCCTAAACAAAACATTTATGTAATGCAATTTCCTCATAGAGCTTCAGAAAACAGTTTTCTTTTTAATTATAGAAGTAAGTGAACCATAGTAAATATAAATCTTATGCTTAAGCAAGAATGTCTTAAGTACTGTTAATGTCTTGCTTTATTCTTGGTGTGCAATACAAGCCTCCAATTAAGGAATTCTGCTAGTCTCTTGTAATAACTATTGTTTGTCAATAAATGAATCTGCTTCTGTTTTACAATTATGTCAATGAGTATTTTCTTAAAATCGTATTAGTGAAATGGACAACTGAATGTTGGTTATTTGCTATATATCATTGCCCAGATACTGTATCTACAGTAGTTAAGTGCATATTGTGATTGGAATGTAATCTCAGTGGTTTTGGTTCTGTTACCTCCATGGAGCTTTCACTTCTTAATGGCTACAGAGAATAATCTTGAGCTAAGAGCCAAACGTTCTTCCCTCTGCATTACTGCAGTGGTGTTTATAGTTGTGGCTTTTAATGTCAAAATGAAATTATAGCTCATGCATGCCTTTCCAGGCAGAGTAACTCATGCAGAGGACATTAGAATGACTTAGAGGAAGTCTGGAATCAACTCATCATAATTACAAAGAAAAACAAATCCTTTACTCTGTGTGTAATTATCCTATATTTAAGCAATTAATAATTAACTGTGAAATCTGGAGGCCTGTGTTTTTGCTGGTCTGTGAGATAATGGTGGGGAAAAGTAGCCTCATTACAGATTTCTCCTATGAGTATGTAGGGAGCATCTGTTCCCCATTATCTGCACTGGCATGTGTACAAGGTTATTTGTGCTTACGTACAGTACATAATGGTCATCTTTCTGACTTTGTCACACAGTGAGGGAGCAGAAACAATGCTCTGTCACTTACATGACGCCACAGACATGAAAAAAAGCTAGTAAGAAGTAATCTAAGATAAAAAGCAAGTGTATAACTCTCAAAACTATGGCCTGGATTTGTTTTAACAATTATGAATAAAAAATATATTAGTAAAACACTTTGCACACAATTTTTGACTCAAAAGAGCTTAATCATGTGTTCACAGTGAACAGTTTGCCTAGTAACAGTTGTAATCCTGTACTTGTGTTGTCATAGTCACAATTCAAATGAGATGTTTGCATTATGACTAGCTATGGATCCAAGTTTTAAGTTTCAGTTCCTGGTGACGTTTCGTGTCTTGTGTGAATATTCTAGTCTTGGACTTTATGTTATGATACAGTTGAAAAAGGGTACTAGAAATGGCAGATTAAAGGTAAAAATTAGGATATTAAGCTAATGATATTGTGGTTCACAAGTTTAATAATTACAATTGAAAGACCTTGAAAGCTTCCTCCATTCCCTTCCTCCTTTTTCTTTCCTTTTATTCTGGCAGCTTCTTCAGGCTACTACATCATCATCTCTCATGATATTTATGAGAAGAATATATTTCAACTGCTGGCACAAAGGATATTCAATTGAGGAATGGTCAATTCAACAGAGTTCTGTGTTGATTACCAATTTCTTTTGTCATTGATTTATAATAATTTTAAGTAATGTAAATATTTCCCCATGGAAGTTATACTATTTTCATTTTCCCTGAAGACACAAGAATTATTGGTTACTTCTCCAGAACCTGCTAACAACTTTCACCTTTGGTAGCTAGTATCTGATTAATACCTGTAACGCAGAGGGTTAATTTTCACCTCGCAGAAACGTCATGCTGTTCCCCGTATTCATGCTGTTCACCCTCGTCCTTCTTCCCCCTGTGTACAATTGGTTGTCTAAACAGCCATGAAAAAAACTGTTCTTGGTCTCCTCAGAACAAAAGCGAGTCTGCTGTATCACTGAAATTTCATTTTTTGAAAGTGTAAATGTGAAAAAACTGCCTTCTCAAACAAGTTTCTTTTGAGATAGGCAAATCTCTCAACAATTATTTGCATTCCTCAAGTTACAGAGTAGCACTATAGCTACTAAAATTTCTCCTGGAAAACTGCCTGTTTCTTTAGAAACACAACTAGAGTTAGATGTCACACAACTGGACTTCATAGCAAAGATTGCCATTGTAGGGACAGGGGATGAAGTTTTCCTGGTTTTATATGTTATGTAGGTCTTTACTGGAAAGCTATACAGCAGATTGCTGGATATTAATAATAAGAAGGAGGGATTTCCCCTTTTTTGTTTCAGGGAGTTGTTTAGGTCCTCAGATATTAACTCATTCAGGATAAATCAGGAACACTGAGTATCTAGACACTTACTTGAAAAGATTTCAAAACACCTTAAAAACATGGTCAACTACTTGTGACTGCATTGATTTCTGAGACTGACATATGGTTAACACAAATTATTAATAAAATTAGAATTACTTTCCTATTGCTTCCTTGTCATTGGCTGAACACAGACAGAGTTTGCATTGCAAGGAGGCAAGCTGCAGGAAGCACCAACCATTTGTCAATAAAAGCGAGAGAGCTAGATATATCCTTACATGTACATTGTAACCATATAGTACTAGTATACAGTTACATAATGACATAACCTGTTACAAGACCTAGGAAACCAAGAAATTGTTTTGAGGGTGGTATTTCATGTTCTCTTTTAATGCATACCAACAATACTTCGAAACATATTATATTAATGCCCCCAAACAGACAAGAGGGAAAAAAAAAAAAAAAAGAAGAAATGCCCTCAAAAAAATATTTCCTCTGGGTTTGTGCCTCCCAACAGCTTCCAGTGAATTTATTAGAAAGTGTATTAGAAAAAAATTAGAAGAGCAATAAAAACTCCAAAGAGACAGAAACTTGAAAACCCAAGCAAACTATTATTCCTCAGAGTCTAAAACACAAGATCCATAATAGCTCCTTGTTAGCGTTAACAATCCCACACACAATAAAAAAGAGAAATTAAAGGCTTTGAGCTTTGCCAGGAAGGATGCTTGCAATAGTGACAGTTTCTTGGTCTGAGTTGAGAAGTGTAGATTTCCAGACTTGGGCACAGCCATGTTCCAGACTGCACTGAGGCAGGAGCTCAGTAGCTGCAGCTGACAACAGAAAGCAAAGTAACAGAAAACATCCTAGAAGATGACTGTACGTGTCCAAAAGGAAAATGCATTTTTTTAAAGTCTTTTTCTCTAATTAAGCAAGATGTAACAAGCTTGCCTTTGCTTTTGCTTAAAACCAAAGCCAACCTTCTTGTAAAAAAGGAAAAGTTTCATTGTCTGAATTTTATTGTAACATTGTATTCCTATGCAAATGCTTGCATACATATATAAAGTAGAGAACAGATACTTAATGACAGCTGCAATTAACATACTGTATTTTATGGGTTTAGGACAAGCACTAACTAAAGAAAAAGTATATTATTGAGCTCTGGGGTGATCATGATAAGCATATAACTACATGGTCTTAGGTATAATTATACTTCCTTAAAGTCTGCTAATCTGCAATAAATTCTCATTTTAAATTCAATATGGAACTGGGTCTAATTTCATTCCACTTCCCAAGTAATGGTCAGGACTGAAACTGGCATAGATTGTATACTGCTTCCCTTTCATTGACCACAGTGGTGTTGATTTATGATATGTGATAGGAGATGCAATCTCTAGTTTTACACCATTTGGAATAACACGTTTTCAAGATTGATATCGACTGAGAAGTCTGACGTGCTGTAAGAACGAAGAGTGTGAGGAAGAAAGGATAGTATCTGCCTCACCGAATTCCGATTGGTGTTATCTTACTCTGTGCTTCTAAGAAATAAAAAATAGCGTGGTAGTATATTCTGCTAAATGAAAACAAAGAAACACCTGGAAGTTCCCTTCATGTTACTGAATACTGAATCACGATACTTATTATTATTACAGACAGCCAATATGGCTTGTTTTACATAATTACTTATAGTGTGAGCATACAAACATATCTATGCATCTTCTCCTAACATCATAATAAATGTCCCAATTTAGGCAATTAAAATTTATAAAATTAAATGCTAAAATTCTTCTAAAAGTGTCAATTTGTGTTCAGTTCAGAGTTCTGCTGGGTTGCCTCAGAAGCACTGGTGCTGGTGTACTGCCTCTGCATCACATCAATAAACCTGGTTTTGGTAAGAATTGCTAAGGGCATATTGTGGATCCTCACAGTGCTGCTGCCTTGATAAATTAGGGTTGCAGGAGCAAGATGCCCTTGCTGTCCAAAGGCAAAATGCACCAAGTAAAGTATCTGTCATAGTGACAATTACAAATGTGCACGGAGATGGGCAGATTTCAAATGGGATTTTAAAAAGAATGTAGCAAGAACAAGGCAACAAAAGGAACAGGACATCGTAAGCAGCAGGTCACATCTTGTGGGAGAATTTCTGGACTGATAATTCAAAAAACTGCTTCTAGGTCAACTGAAAAAGGAGCATAGTACATGCATGTCCTTAGACAACTAGTTAGCTAACAAAACATAAATTAGAGCTATAAGGGAATGACAATTTTGCTGCTAAAAACTTTCCGTTAATCTTCAGAGGCTGTGTTAAAAACTTTGACTTCCCAAATCAGTATGGGATTATTTTGGCAGAAATAGAAACGGGTTTTTTTCTGCGTTTTTCTGTGGAAAGCACAGTTGTCGGTGATAAAAATCTTCAGTCTTGTGGAAAACAGTGGGCATAATTAGATGTAATGTACATTGAAAATGAGTAAATAGGAGCAGGGAACACAAAGTTAACTGCTGTGGCGTTGACTGGCATCTTAAACTTCAGGACTGGCAGTCCTGTAGTGAAGTGCGCTATTCTTCCACACCCACATAAAGAAATGCAATTCACTGAATTCCACCTGCAAATACCAGCCACGGAGGACGCTTATTCTTTTAGTTTTCCCACTAGTTCATCTAAGAAACAAGTCTGTGAACTTTACATGACTTCCTGTTATGATAGAAAGTATTATGTTTTTTTCACTTTAAAACAATCAGTTGTTTTTAATTAATCAATGCAATTAAACATAACTACTGGTTAAAATGTCCCATCAGCCAAAGTGCATTCCTTTTAAAATACAACAGCAGTCCAGTATCCTGAACATTTGAAAACATTCCTGACCTTTTCGTGTGGGTAGAATAAGCCTGTGTGTTTCGAGTGGAAAGTGGAGAAGCACGTACATTGTTAGCTGATCAGTGTGGGCAGGTAACTCAGAGGAAATGTCAAATCTATGTCCATCAGGAATTTACCTAGCTTCTTCAGACTTCTTTGTGCATGTGCTGACTTCATGTTCTGTGCAGATTTTATAACTATATTTAACATGCATTTTGCACATCTGTGCATATAATATTCTCTGTGTATGGTGTACGCACATATGAATATTTGTCCTTAATAATTACCCAGGAAGCTGTGCTTCCAACTACATTTGATCTTTATCACCCTGTTCAGCAAGTTTCCAGAGGAATTTTTTATCTTTACTGCTCTTAAATTTGCTTCCTAAGCAAATTAAATAAAGCAGCTAGGTGTGATGTGTCTCCCTGTCACTGCATAGTGTCTTTTGAACTAACTGGGAAATTCCAGCAATTTAACAGAGGGCAAAGAGTATCCTATGTACTCCTAACCATTTCATGGAAATGGATGCATAGGTAAAGACGACACCAGAGAGTATTATGTGCTGTTTGAAAAACTGCAGCGTACATTTCACTCATCAACAAATCTGCATGTTAGAGGAAATATTTCTACCCTAGCATGGAGAAGCTTCAGCTGGAGTTTGCACCTTGCTGAACTCCAAGGAGTCTAATTATGAGCTCCAAGTCTGTAAGAAACCAGGTATCTCATCAGTCTCACAGTTCTTGGAACGACTTTCATTATGTCATAATGTTGTACCGAAAACTGTACAAAATGTTTCAGCCACTGATGTTACAGTGGACTATTTATAGGAATTTTTTTTGGTTTTTTTTCTTTCTTTATCATGCCCTTGCCTTACATGCAGCAAATAAAGCAGACATCTAATATACTGCTCACCTTCAAAGCATGATGGAAGATATGCTGGAAGTTCTATGATCTAACCAGAACTCGGTGCTGCAATTCTGTGTGAACTGAGCTTTACATCCATATGAAATACATTTGCAAATTGTTGTGTTGAGATTGACTTGTTTTGGAAGTGGGATGAAGTGCAATTACATTGTTCAGTGCACCTTCATGAAACCTGATTTTTTAAAGATACCCATGCTCAGGACTTTTCCTCATAAAAGGGGTCTGTTTCAAGAAATATCTCTCAGTTTAAATAATTTGGAGGAAGGGTTATTTAAGAGGTCTGAATGTTGCAACAACATGAAAAACCGTCTTCTGCTACTTCATCGTACTTAGAAAAAAATACTTTCAGTCAGGAGTAAGTTTGAGAGGTAAAAATTTCTTGAAGTCAGCAGTAACTGAAACCAGGAAATTACAAAGGAAATGCCTAAGCTGTCATAACTCTGAGTTCATCGGTAGAATCTCTGTATTAAAGACTCATACATTGCTTGCTCTAGATACCTTGAGGGTCTTGGCTGCTCTTGCAATTTCCAGTCTGTCAGAAGAACAGGTTTTCTACTGCTGGAAGTAACGACAGAATCTCAGAAGTGTTTAATGTTACTTTTTCGTGATGTCATGGAACAGCGTGAAGTTACAGACTATGGGTACGGCTTCTCAAGCAACACCGTGTCTTCTGCTATGTTAGCCACACTGTTCATCAAAGTTACTGCGATTTCATTACACAGACTGGTTTTGGCCCTTCAAAAGCCTTCTGGAGTCACACACATCCCTCACGCGTTTTACTCTGCCAACGATCCAATGTTAATTTTACCATGTCCTCACCTCACGACCGCTGCACGGCATTAGCCGAGGCCCCTCCACTGCACCTTCCTTCATTCCCTAATGCCGTTGATGTTGGAAGCCCCGCAGCCCTTGTGGGCCGCCGAACCGGAGGCCTGGCATCCTCCCTGCCAGAACCAGCGTCTCCTGCGTTCGGTGTGGCCTGCACCTGCGCTCCTGAAGAGCTATTCTGCCGCAACCCTTGGCTTTACCTCACGGGAAACACATGGCAGCTATCCTTCAAGGAAATTATAATGGAACCCCTCTCGTTCTGCCTGGGTGTAGCTCGCTCACAAGGCGGGTGGAGGCCGGCGCGGCGCCTGGTGAAGCCGTGCTGCCCCTGCTCCCCCGCTCCCCGAGGGCAGACACCTCCCGCGCAGCCCGCGGGGCTCTGCCCCTCCTGAGGCGCCGCTGCCTGCAGCGCCCCGCGCGGGGCTCCAGCCGGTCGGGCTCGGGCACGGCGCCGGCCTGCCCGCTGGGTCCGAGGGAGCCGGGGCAGCCCCGGGCCGCCTGAGGCACGAGTGCCGCGGCCGCCCCGCCTCGCGGCCGCCCCGCCGGGCAGCCGCCGCCTGAGGCGAGTCCCGGCGGCAGCGTGCGGGCCGCCAGCCGCCTCTGCGCGGAGCAGCCAGTAAGGGGGCGCTGGGCGGCGGGTTTGGCGTGCGGCGGAGCGGGCTGCGGATCACCTGCGGCAGCGGGGGGGCCGGGGAGCTCCGCCTCCCCCTCCTCCCCCGGTTAATCGCATCCCCCTCCTCCCGTGGCAGGCACCGGCGGCGAGGCGGCTGGGCAGAGCTGCCAGCCTGCTGCAGGCGTACGGGCGCCCGCACCCCGCCGGCAGGGAGGGCCGGGCTGGGGCTGCCGGCTCCGCCGCCCTCGCATTTGCCCCAGCCCGGTGTCGGCGCGGCCGTGAGCCGCCTGCCGTCGCCTCCCCGCGGGGAACCGCCGCCGCCCGCCCGGGCACCGGGAGCAGCGCCCGGGAGCAGGAGACAGAGGGGGGAGCCATGGCCGAGGGGGGCGAGGGCGAGGACGAGATCCAGTTCCTGCGAACTGTAAGCGCCGGGCTTGTCTCCCCACCTCCGCGCGGCGTGGGGCAGCGGCCGGGGCCGTGCGGGCGGAGCGGGGCGGCTGGCGGCGCCCGGACCCTGCCCTGAGCTGCGGGCGGCGGGCACCCGGGCGCCGCGGGGGGGGGGGTGTCCTGCCGGGGAGGGGGCAGCGGGCCCCGCCGCCCCGGGGCGCTCCTGTCAGGGCGGGTGCGGAGCCCCCAGCCCTTTCCCTCTCCACCGGGCAGCACCCGCGGGGGGCCGTAACTCCCCGCCGGGCGCGGGGCTGAGGCGCGGGGCTGAGGCGCGGGCAGGGCGCTCCCGCCGCCTCCCGCAGGTACCTCCGCGCTGCCGCCCCCCGCCCGTGCGCTCGCCTACTGCGGATCCTAACCCAGCAGCCCTCCCAGCCTAAAAGCTGCAATCACACTCCTCTTACAAAAATAGAATTTAAAAAAAAAACCAAACAACCCAATCACCTCTCCCACCCCACCCCCTCTCTACCAAGCTTCCCACTAACTTGCAGGCGTTCTGGCTGAACACAGATTAATAACGTGTGGGTTGTCTTTTTTTTTTTTTGGTGTGAGCATCCTTCCTTTACTTCTGTTTTCTTCAGTCCAAAGCATGTGAAGGCACTGGAGCGTTAGTTTCTTCCTTCCGTTTAATTAATACATCAGGACTGCTGCATTTTATGCTCATCTGGATTATTTTTCTTCAAGCCATGCTTTTTATTTACCTCCTGGGCCATCTCCCAAGTGCTGTTTCCATGCACAACCCTAGCAAGTTTTGCAGATGGGCATATTTGAGTGGTGGTGTACGCGAGCCCTGTCACAGTTGGAGGAAAAATTGCTGAGGCATTTGTTAAGTGGAGCTAAACCCACGGGTAAAGCTCAGCTTGCTTTTTATTTAGTACAGTCGGGTTTAGAAAACATTTGTGATCAGTGTCTTGTAAGAAAATACATTGGCAAAGGAGGGAAAAGCAAGCCACGCAGTCTACGTGAAGCATACTCATATGCTGTTTGCAGAATCGTGAATCCCAGGTTGCGGTCATCTTATGTTTATTTCAGTCAGTAACTGTAAAATAACATATACATGCTGTTATTCTTTTTTTTATTATTATTATTGATTGATTGAGCATTCTTAGAAAATCTGGCTTTATGGGGAATACAGCTGTTATGCAACGCTGGCATGTAGATCATCAACTTTTTTCCCCTCGGCGTTCTGTGACTTCTATTGTAGTGTTGCCTAACACCTAAAGACCAAACAGATGGATGCTTCTTTGAAAGATAATTTGTCATTTCGATTTACGCGAGTTTTATTATTAGTACTTCTCACTGGTAAACATTTTTGGAGGACTTGTACAACGACAGTCTTCCTGCAGGTTTGCATGTTTAAGCTTAGCTCATGGGAGGGCTGTTATCTGAATGCTTAATAGGGAGAGAGAAGCAGTGAGCATGCTAATGGTGCTCAGCACATCTACGGTAACGTTAAACTACAGCATCTGACAGCAGCAGCATGTTATGTAAAGCAGCACTCCCGATAAAATGTGTCAGGCTTTGTACAGATCTGGCCAGCCCAGCCTTAGAAGATACTCTAAAACTTTTTAGAATGTTGTGGTGGTGATAAAATGACCTTGAACGTGGTAAACTGAGGCATGAGGGGGAATGCTTTTTGTGTAGTGAAATAAAAAAGGCCTGAAAAACATCCTTTCCTTGTGAAGTTGTGAATCTCTGATGTTTAGCAGTATGTTAGTGATTTTTACTCCTCTTTTCCTTGCACTTTGTCAAAGTTTTGAACATGACTTGGAAAAGTCAGTTGCTTTAAGACATATAATTGATGTAGACTTCCTTTCATCTATTCTTAGAAAACTTGGATTAGTATTCTCTAAAGCTATCAGATGTGGGTAACTTTCTGAATGACATTGATAGAAAGCACTGGAAATTGGATATTACCTGGTAATCGCTGCGGTTTCTCTTTTGGATATATATTTTTTTAAAACGGTAGTTAGGGACAGACGAATTCATAAATGGCTTGGTAGATAAAATAGAACTTTTCAAAGAACACCTTATGCAAGTGAAAAAGCTTTCCATGCTTTGAATACCTTAATGATGACATCTGTAGGCCGACTAGATGGAAACAGTGCTCTTCGTTTTTTCTTCTTTTCATAGGACCTGATAAACTTTCTGAAATTTTGGGTTCTCTTTTTGGTGTTTCAAAATTACCTTACCATCTTTAGAGTACACCCTGGAATGTAAACACAATATTATTACTTTTTTTAATGTTTAAAGAGAAATATGAGATTTTATTAAATAAAGAAAATAATCTTTATTTGCATCAAGCTACCGAACAGCATTTGTACTTGTCATCTAGATTTTGACCGGTAATATCCATTTCTCTTCTTCTTCACGCAGTTCTGTTTGCCTAATGACTCCTCTTCTTAATTTGCTGGTTTTATTCTAATTTTTTGATAAGGTGGCATCATGTATTTCCTCCTACAGATTTTGCTGCTAGGATGGATTCCTGTTTCTTTTGGGAACAATTTGAGTTTGATATGGCACTTCTGAGAAGGGAATGTAACCTGTTACCACCCGGCACTTCTGGAAGCATCGGTTTTTATGTTGTTTGAGCTAACTTCAGACAGACTGGAATCCAGCTCTGTGCTGGTCAGTTCTCAGGGAAATCTTCTATGGTCCTGGGAACGACGTGCTTCTCCACACAGACAGGGGTCTCTCCCTCGTTACTTTGCTGAATACTCCAGCTGGAGATGACCTTGTGATATGTGTAGCCTTTTTGGGGCTTGGAAGTACCTTCTCCTGATTTTCCCACTGAATGAGCACACACTGTGCAAGAGAAGTGAAGAGGTGCAAGTGCCCTGCTCTAGCTTTTATTAGTTGTGCTCTGGGGAGGACTTTTTCCCTGTAAAGGATTGCTTTCTTTTTTTTAACTAGGAGAAAGGAGAAACATGTGCAAAACACTTACATTGTTTAGTCTTTACAGTCAAGAATCTGAAACTTTTATAGTTAATACGGAAATGACCTGGTTAGTGTCGTTTGTTTGTTTGGGTTTTGTTTGTTTTTTTAGGATGTGTAAATTGACCAGAGTGAAAATAATTCAGAGTTCCAGGAGAAAAACAAAAAATGTTTTTGCCTAATGCACCTGTGCAAGGATTGTTTTTTGTGCAGCAGAACCCCCCTAAGGGAAGGCTTTTGTGTGGAGTGGGTGGTAAGCTGATGAGAGGATTAAAACAGTTGCAGTACTTCACCAAAATACTGCCTATGAATATCCCTTCTGTCGGTTTAAGGTGTCCTGAATTTTGGGAGCACTATGTACCTAAGAGTGGTGAGAAATGTGTAATGTAGCTGTTTCATCTTGTGGTGTTCCTGATGCCAGTATGGATAGTTTTCTGGAGTTGTGGAGGTTCTTAAATTAGAGGCAAGTCATCTTTTCTACGTTTGTGGTAGCAGACACCACCAGAACACACCAAGTAAGGCTGACAGGGTTATGGTCTTTCTCGACTGTCTTCTGAGGCAGTGAAGACTATTACGTCTGTCAGGAACCAGAAGCATAATCAGTGTGAGCAGCACATTTTCCCCAGGTCTGTTGGAGTCGTCTTCTCCTTTTCATCTCTTCCCCTTTTTTTCTTTTTAAGGTTGGAATGCTGATGTTAGACTGTGTGCTCTCTTCTAATGCTTTTTTCTTTTTTTTTTCTTTTTTTTCTTCATTTGTTTAATCAGCAACTTGCAGTAAAATAGGATCTTTTGCTTGAGTGAACATACTCTGTGCTGCCTTACTTGCTACATGGACTTGATTGTTCTGAGTGTGACTGTCAGAGAGAAGTGTAAGACTACTTTCCAACACTGGAAAAGGGCTTTTAAATGAACTTAAACATTATTTAAGATTCATGTTTGACATGCAAAAGATTTTACTCACTCAGTGCTGGGATTTAATATTTCAGATTATAAAAGAATGGAGTCTATGGCAGAGAATTTTTCTGCATTCTGAAACGAACAATGTAAGGTGGTCACATTTCAAGGGCAGGAATTCTGTAATCCCAGAGTCACTTCAGTTCCAGATATTCTTCATTACGGCAGCATTTAAACAATGAATGTCACTTTAAATCTGACTAAAAATCATATGCTTAGATGCTATCCTGAATGAAGATTCTGTGGAATCAGAGGACACAAAAGGAACCTGGAAAAACAAGGTTAGAAGATTATTGTAAAATAAGTAACTAAACATGAGAAGAATTATGTGAATCTCTTGGTGAAATAGAATTTATTTGTTGGTTTTTTTGTTGTTAAATCCCTCGATGCTTTTCATATGCTGCTTATCTTTAAAGGGGTCTCTCAAAATATGTTAGATTCTGGTAGCTGCAGTCATCAAACATAAAAACACAGCTGCAGAATGCACTGAAGAAAATGCTCAAAAGCAATCTTGGATATTAGAAGCAATTTTAGAAGGAAAGAACACTGAAAAACACTTTGGTTAGCCTTTTTTTTTTATTTATTGTTAAAAAGTATTTCTTGTACCTGTCAGTATGTGACTTCTGAAGATTCACAAGGTACTGGCATGAGAGACCACTGTTTAACAGCTCATGTGAGGGATGGCGTGGCTGAGATTGCAGCATTTGTACCTTCCCCTCTAAGGCACTGCACTGCAGTACAGATACCGAATATGATCTCAAATTCTGTTTTGGAATTGAGCTGGACAGGCTGTTTGTAGTGAACAGGTTTTAGCTAGGACATGCAGTCTGCTTTTTATTTGGGAATTGTGTGAAAATTTTCTATATGAATTTTTTGATTCCAAAATTGTTTGACAAACATTTTATATGACCATTCAGGTGATATTACTGGATAAGATCAGCTGTCTAGTCTGTGTACTGTCTGGTCCAGTGTTCTGCATCTGGAAGTTGTCTGAATCGGATGTGTGAGCAGGAGGCTGAGGAAGCTCTGTAGCAAACGGTTGGTCCACCAGGGTAGTTATTTGCTCTGTGAATTGGTTGACTGATGTTCTGAGAGCCAGAGAGCTGCTCTTCCTTCAGTATCTGAAGATGCTTTGATGCACCATGCTTTTCAGTGTCCTGAAGTGGGAGGAAAGTCTATTGCAGGAACTTAAGCTGTGGGCAGATGGTAAAGAGACAATTCCAGTTAATTTCTGACCCAAGATTTAGAATGGTCCTAAGAGCTCTGTCTGCCTTTCACTTCTTGATCTGAATGCTATATTATGACAGCATATTGTAAAGGTGGTTATCCTCTTATATAGTGGTGTGGAAAGTGCACAGGTTGATTCTAATTCAGGAAAGTACACCAGTCTTTCTGGCGTGCGAATAGGGGTGTGTTTTTCTCTGAATCAAGATAAAAGATTGGAAACCATCTGTGTGGGGAAATACTGACAGTGGGCTGCATCCAGGAAGTATTTGAATTACACTGAAAATGCAAAAACCTTTTTATTCTGATTTTTATACTTACAGGTGCTTCATGTTAAAACTCTGAGTTAGTTTTGTTTTTCTTAATTAATTAAATTAAACGTTTTGTTTAAATTTCCTGAATTGTCTGAAGTAGGCTTGGTTTTGTGGAGAATGGCAAAAGAAAACTCAGAAACTGTGTATGTATTCCTATACTTCCTAATAAAACTTCAGTGACACAAATTTTTCTGTTTGGCATCATGGTACTAGTACAGAAATAAACATTGGACTGTAAAATGAACACATTTTATCAGGGTAAATGAAAGAATTGTAACTTTCTCTTACTGTGGTTGTTGCAATTTTAGTTGTGATTGATGGAACATGTCAGCAATGTGTTTTCTATATTGTGGCTATCTAAATTTTTTTTTCTTAATTTGTGCACAAAAAGAGTAGTTACTCATTAGCAAATACTTCCTTGCAAGTGCTATACAGAAGTCTCATGAAATGGAGTTCTGCTTCATTGTCATACATAAGTACCACAGATTTATGGCTGTATCTTAAGTGTTGGTAAGAATAGCTAAAATAAATACATTAGTCAAAGCAATGGTGGTCTTTTTTTTTTTTTTTTTTTATAGTACCATTTCTAAAAAATATTTGGGTTTTGCATATGTAAGTTTTAATGGGCCTCGTGGCCACCCCTGTGGAGCACTGTTCAACGTTTTGGGAGTGAAACTCTGATCCCTGTGAAGGCAGAGCTATTGATTTCAGTGTAACCAGGATTTCGTATCCAGCCTTTGTTTGCAGGCAGAATGGCTGGGAGTGTGCATATAATAGTTGTTCCTGTGTAAATGCAGGTTTGTTTCTGAAAACTGCTAAAAAAACTCTATGGGAAGATTCAGTCTTCTGGTTGGATTTGCTCCTAGCTCTGATACTGTTAGATTCTCGTTACGGCTTACGTCCTGAATCCATTAGCTCATCAATTCTGGGAAATTAAGCTCTATGAATTTTTGGAGATGGCTGTCCCTTTCATGGTACTGATGTAGAAATAAAATTGCAGCAATTCTCTGTTTGTATTTTATATTGGAGAGGGGCTTGCTTTTTTACCGATCATCAATGAGAATTTTGCAATTGATTGCAGGTGGACACAGTTTCTCAGAAGAATAAATTCTCCAGACAAGTAATTTCTAAGGTTGAAAGAGTAATGTTTTCCTGTTGATACCATTCAGACTTCATCTCTGAACAAAAATGGTCCCCTCTTTTGTGAGGGAAGTCCTGTATCTCTTAAGTGAGAACTTCTTATTGACATATAAAACTACCAGAAGCCGAGTTCTGCCTTGATTGAGCTACTTGGTTTGAATTTTCTGCTAGAGCATTAGGAGAACAGGGGAAGTAGCTAATAAAGTACATGATCAGAGCACCCTAATTTTCTTTTATTTTGTCCAAATTCATCCATATGTGCTACACAAGTAACTGTTTCATTTGGTCTGACTTTTCCTTTCTTGGTATGTACTTGCATTCGTAACATCAGTTCTTGAAGTAATATTAATGTTATTCTGAAGGAAGAGGAAGAGGGGTATGATTTTTCTCAAGAACAAGAAAGGGAAAAAAAAACCCTAACCACCAAAACCTGAACTAGTAAAATGACTGGAAAAGCAAGTGCCAGGGCAGACTTTGCCCTACTGTCTTGTCAGTGCTTTTTCTTATTTAGATTAAAAAGCTTTAACAGACAGCTTTATAAAATGTGGTAAATAAAATGAGGAAAACTTAAGCGCAACGTATTTTCTTCTAATGAAAGCTGAAATGTCAATTCTGTTACTTTGTCCTTCAGACAGCTTGAAAACCCCCATTTTAAACCTGAGCTGTGGTCAGGTGAAAGCGAGAACAGAGCACTCTAATTATTGACACAGTTACACCCTGGGATTCCTCCCAATAGCAAAGGAAGGATAGCCTGGCATAATTTTCTGTCTCCCGTCTGTATTCTGCTGAAGATGTACGCTATGTTTTGCAAGTGCATGGCACTTACGCCATGCCTGGCTGTGTTGTCTATCCCACTCTGGAATGGAAGGCTTCTCGAAGAGGCAGCCTGATGCATCTCAGTAATTGAGAAAAGGCAAAAAGGAACTAGTTCAGATGACAGTTCAAGCCTTTTAAAGGCAACCACAGCAATGCAGAGCTCACTGCAATGCTCTGCGCCCATCAGGGGCACAGCAGTGATATTTCTTTGTTCTCTATTGTAACAAATAGAGCACCTGAGGGCAGCCACTGCCTGCAGCAGCAGCGCAGTGAAGGTCACCCCAGTTTCCTAACAAAGACTAGCAGGAACTCCCATGTGCTTTTCCTCCAGTGTAGTTTTATGCTGCGCTCCCTTGTTAATAGGCGTGAGATTCATTAACTAGTTATGTATTTACTTACGAAAGAACTCTTGCTTTTCTTTGTCATTTTTTACATAATAATGGTGGTGTAACTTGTCAGGTGAAGGGTTTACACTCTTCATATATGTTGCTATGTCTAGATTCTGATGATAAGTTACTCAGCTGTAGATTTGAACAAATGTATATTTGAGGCGTGTATTGCAATTCAGCAGAAGCTTTGCTTAGCTTAGTTTTTCAGAAGTGCTTAATAAAACCAAACTGGTACCTATGTGCCTACTGTTTGGCAAGTGAAAGATGTGACAGGTAAGATGACATAATATGAGCTATATTAACTTATTTGATAGTCACAATTTCTGTTTCAATGTAATGCTGTAATGGTCAGCTTTACAGTAATACTGTGTTGAGAGGAGCATTCACACTAGCAGCTGCATTAAATTTTAAATAAAAAGATGGGCTCACTCTTTTAGTGTTGGGATGTACTTCAATGTTTATCAGAGTCAGGAATGACTTCCTTCTAATGACTACTGCTTGAAGAAAATTGGAAATCTAATGTTACCTAGTAATGCAGTAGACTTCCCAGAGG
Source organism: Falco naumanni (assembly GCF_017639655.2). Taxonomy (NCBI): domain Eukaryota; kingdom Metazoa; phylum Chordata; class Aves; order Falconiformes; family Falconidae; genus Falco; species Falco naumanni. Next base: position 83,087,326 of record NC_054059.1, read on the forward strand.
GACTTTGGCAAAATTTGACGAGGTATCACTCTGAAAGGCGCATGGATCAGTTATTTTTTAACATGGAAGATGTTTTAGTGCAGGACAATTTCTTTGTTGATTTGGTTTCATTCATATTCTAAACACTATAGGACCACAAAGGAGTAATAAGATCACTACATTTTATGAGGCAGCTTCCCAGAGGATTTCAGAGTAATTAGTGCTATACAACAACTTATGTCTGTTACCTGATTGTTTTTTACTCGACTGTGGGAAATAATACCTGATGGATATTAGTTGGCAGAACCAAATGCTGAACACTGGCATGTTTTGCTTCTCTGCATCTGTGAAAACTCTGGAATCCTGCTGTGAAAACTGAGTGCACTGAATGTGAAGAATGTCCCTGCTTAAATCCTTTTTTTGGAGGAATGATGGGAGGAAGCAACACGAAATTTTCATTGGCTGCCTGTGAGTTTACCTGGGGATTGCCAGACAGTGGAGTTATATTAGTGGAATCAAGCCAGAAATGGCTGTCTCTTATACCTGTATTTCGTCCTTGCAGGGCAGGCAGAGCTGGAAAATGTGACTGCCTGGGCTCTGTGTGGGGTGTATTCTTTCATAAAAGAAAAATGGCAAAAGAGGAAGGTATATTCCTTTGCTGATTATGCCAGCTAATTTCCCTTGGTGTATGAGCATCTTCCATTCCCGTGATGGCCAAGTAGAATTCCTTATATAGGAATTTAGGTGGAGGAATGAATGGATTTTAAAGAGTGTTCAAAGTAATCCTGGGTAATTGGGTAGATCTGCTTAAGGCTTAGTGAACTACTGGGTACATGGATGCATTTGTTACAGAAAATGGGAACCAGGAAAACTCTCCAAACCAGACGATGGTTTAGAAAGCCAACACTGGCTTATTGCCATGCTGGGTGCATGGGGGACCTTCCCTCCTGACACGCACACCGAGTTTCTGGAGGGTATACGCGATGTACAGTGGAGAACTTGCGTGCCCACAGGACGCTGCGTGTTCGTTTTCATTCGCACACAGGACTGGTTGCGAGTTTCTGGCTCCCATGGCAGGTCAGCGCGCCCTCAGCGAGCGCTGCTGACGGCTGTTACCAGCCACGCGCGCTCCCCAAGCGGGGCTTTACTCTCCTTCGGGGTGGGGGGAGCTATTGGAGTTGGGGGTCCAGATCTGCCATTACCACAGTTGCCTTTGTCCTACTTACAACAGGTTTTCTGTGGATCACAACACCTTATCGGCTTGTCTCCTCTGGCGGCCAGAACTCTTCCACTTGGAGGCTTCTTTCTGCATAATTTACATAAGGGTGTTCTCCTTATCTGCTCTTTGTTTCCCAGGGTTGACTCCCTTGATTATAGAAATCCTTTCATCCATCAGTTTTGATGACCTCAGTGGGTGGGTCAGCTTGACAGGAACTTTGTGCACTTACTCTTGTTTAACCTGTAGTTAAACACTAAATCAGAGTTTGGTAATTCAGGAGTTTGGCAACACAGTTACTGATAATTGATCCTCTTTGTGGGTCAGGAATGTAGCCATACTGATAAATTTTAAAATCACTTACGGTGTGTTTGTTTTCTAGTTGTAAAGCAGAATAATTTCTATAACTTATATAGAATATAATTTCTTATAAGCAGAAGCTTGCTAGGCGCAAGCTAGATGATTAAACCTCTCTGTACGGCCACATGACCTTCATCCTGAAGCAGTCTTTGATAAAGTATCTGGTTTCAATGATGACAGCAGCTACCTAAATATCTGTAGCCCTACAACAGTCATGAGAATGCTGTGTGATTCTAGCACTGAGGGCTAGACTGAAAATAAGCATCAATCATGTGACTTCATATTTCTATTTTCTGCGTTTACAAAGTAGATTTTGCAATGCTAATGCATAGGCAGTTACGTGCATTTATGCAGCCTTGTTGCAAGTACCAGGGAGATCGAATGCATATCCACTTTTCCATGCAACAGAAAAGTAAACCCCCCAAAATTCACAATGTGTTGTGGGGAAAGATTTAGTAAAAATAAAATGGGGATGGAGAAAACCTGTCTTCTGGTGTTACAAGTAATTTAATAGCCCTTCATTGCTAAAGAGTTGGATTAACCTTCTTTTTTAAAAGCTTGTATTAAATAAATCTTGGGTTGGGGTTTTTCTTCTGCCTAAGTTGACACAGAAGGCAAAGACTTGTTTCAGGATTTGGCACATACCGGTAGACAGCTGAAGGAACCACACTCATGCAGATGTGAAATGGTTCATTCATGAAAACTATCACGGCAAGTGTGGCTGAAGAGATCTAACTTTCCTAATAAAGGAACTGAGATGAGTCTGTAAATAACACTATGAATTCTCAGGACCAGAAATGTTAGATAACATTGCTGAAGTGTGATTGAGGCAAAGAATCCATGAAGCAGTACCATCACATTTAAACACAGTGCTGGAATAGTATGGATAACAGGGGTAAGAGTTGTATTTATTGGTGTGTGCGCAAGAAGTCTTGATTAATTTCTTGTAGTCTTGGAATTACGTAGCAAGTCCTTCAGAAGAGCTTATGAGCAAAAAAGCACTAGTCTGGTACTTAGTAATTGCAGGAGGGTGATAGCTGCATAGGTCAGTGCAGAAAACTTCTCAAATGTCATGGGTGTTCCATCACTGTTGACTGAATTTCTGTAGGGTGCGCTTGTGAATTAATGATTCGCTTACCAAGATGTTCTTGAGCAGGTCTTAGCATGATAGTCTGACTGCTTGTTCAAGTATGCCAGCCATTATTTGCTCTCTAATCACTTTTAATATGTCTGATACAGTGAATATGAATTTTAAAAGTTACTATTATTGATACTGGTGTTTTGATGGAAGAAGATTCATAAAGTTTGCAAAAAGAAAGGATTGCAAAAGAAATCATCAGTGAAGGCCTGATCTCCATTTTGAGCTGACCAGGTCTTGTAGAAACATCCTGTAAGTTTAGTTTTGGTATGAGAAGGTTCCTGAAATCCTGTCGAAGAAATGCTGTTGCACGAATAGTACTTCCAATGTTGTGTCTCCAGGTCCATTTCTGAAATCTGTCAGCAGCATCTCATACAAGAAGAGTACTGTATTTATGCTGTATGTTATCTGCCGGTTCATTTGAAGTTGCTTTTCTTTGGACTTTCAACATCGAAGTCTAAACCCTGTTGTTTAACCTTTCTCCTTCATCCTTTTTCTTGTCACAGCCACTGAGATCCTTGTCTTTTGGTATTGATGGCTCTTCCTGATTTAAAGTTTGACAGAGCTTCAACCTAAGCCTGTGGCAGAACTTGCGGTTGTCATTCAGATTGGTAAAAGGATATTTTTCTGAAGGGGGCTCTCACATTTGGGATTTTTTTATTATTCTTATTTTTATTTTATTTCTGTTTTTCTTTTCAACTTCTTTGTCTGACAAATGGTAAGGTCAAGGTTTTCTTCTTTTTTCCTCTCTCAGAACAAGAGATAAGTGTGTTAAAAATGTCCCATCAATTTTACTAGGAAGGAGAGAGGTTATCTTGAGAACTTCAGACATATGTGTTTCTCCACATCGTTTGTACTGATGTGTGGTTTGTGTGCGTTTTCTTTCTCATTCTTTGTGTGCTTGACCTCTGGAAAGCTTCAGCTTATCAAGCTGAAGGACTCCAAAATCCTTGATTTCAAATGGATGGAATTTATCTAGAAAGGCAGAGGGAATGAGCGTAGGAGGGAGGGATGTCAGATCTCATAGGTGAGCTTTGTCATCCTCTTGAGAGGCGTAGCTTGTTGCCTGGCTTGTCTCCAAAATAAAATAGATGCTTTTGCATAGGAAGTGTAATATGACTGAGTTTAGACTCAAAAAGAAACACTTCCATTTTCCATGGAATTGGAGGAGAAAAATGAGTAATTAGGGAGTGAGAATTCGATTTTCATGTTCCTAAAGGTGAATGGAAGTATATTTTTCTAGGTGGAATGTGTGGCTCAGTTCAGTAAAAGCTGTATACCTGCATTTTTAAATACTGAAATATTGACACCTATTTATTGACTACTGTCCACTGAGAATGTAGGTTTGTTTTGGTTTTTTGCCCCCTTCTGATTTAGGGATTTTCATATCTGGTTTTATCTACTGAAAATTAAATTTATGTGGTTTAAAGGTATATTAAGCTGCAGTGTTGACATATTTTATTGATAATGTTACAGGCATCACTTTATTCTGATTCTGTCAGAAGTAATGTATTGCTCTTTTTTATTTTGAAATTTCTAGTTGAATTCTAGCTTATAATTTGTATGTCAGCTGCAATTGCAGCTGAAGTCTCTGAATTTCTTCTTGTATTATAAATCTGTTAGTGAAGCAAAATTAGACACTTTCTGTTTTATCCCCTTTTTTATTCTGCTTTCTGTTCTATAGTTTATTTTTTACTTGGCAGCTGCAAAGATGAAAGAGCATCAGTGACAATATTCTTCCCTTCCAAACCGGTTGGTTTTGGGGGTTGCACCCCAGGCTTGGTAAATCACCTCTCTGCAGAGGTCCTGTGCCTGGCTTAAGGAATTGTTTGGCCCCCTCCACAGAGGTAACTCTAAGAAAACCTCTAGGTGAGAGTTACTAGATCAGTTTTCTGAAGCTGTAATCCTGTGGAGTAATCCAATTAGTATAGTGTGTGAGACGTGCTCAACCTTCAGAACTTGCTGGGGGAGGTTTGTTTCCATGCATGGCATTTGCATTGCAGTTTACATTGGGAGGCCTTGCTGCACTTCTGGATTTACCAACAGAGTAAACTGACACGGGTCGGAACACACCTTCAACGGAAGCATGAGCTTAATTGGGTAGTGAACCGGGAGGGAGTGTGAATGCTAACAAAATTACTTCTTTGTTATGTACCTGTGTGACTTCCTGTTGATGAGTGAGGGTTTTTATGATGATTTGTGTCTGTTACAGAATTACAGTCTGACAATTGGAACCACATCTAGGGCTTGGGAAGCGCATGTTGTTGTAGTAAGTTCTTACTCAAAAGTTCCAGTTTGCTACTAGTGGGTATACCCTAGTGGTTTGTTTTACTGGGGGGCAGAGAGGCGAGGAGTTCTGAGAGTGAAATGGGTTTGCAGCTTTACTGTATAAACAGAGTAAACAGCTGAAGAAAATCCTTATATTTTCAAAATCTCTAGCTGGATCTCATTTTCCCTGCCTGAGGAATAAATTGTTTAAATGAAAGAAATACCTAACACAGGCAAGTTGGTATAACAGGTTGTTAAGCACTATTTTATTAGCAAAAGGCTAGAAGAAAATACTTATGGTACAAATACTTTTCTTTCTTTTTTTTTTTTTTTTGGCCAGAAGCCTAAAAACAAGTCCTGTATTACAAAGGCTGTTTCAAGTAAAAACCTGGCTCTCTTACCTATTGCTTAAATTATATTGCAATCTGAATGTAAATTAATTGATTTTAGTATAATGGCTAGCAGAATAATCTTCTCTGGATCTGCTAAAAATTTCATGAATCAATTTTCTGGTCCATGACTGCAAGGGTCTCTGTATGGCCATGTATGTTTTTTATGTCTGGTTCTGTTGTCACTGACGTTAATGTTAAATGTCCTCTAGACTGTAACCAGAGCTGAATGATACACTCACAGCATTATGTGCCATTGTATATAATGGCCTAAATGTGTCAAATGCGTAGCCTTGTCTGCCATTTTAAGCATGATTAATATTTATTAATATTAATCAAATGCTTACACACCAAAAATGTGTGAACTGGCCTTTACACAGTTAGTTTAATGATGTGTACACATTGCTAACTGTCTTTCAAAATATTTACATCTAATTATTGGTAAACTCTTCTAACTCTGCCACACTGACGTGCCATCTTGTCCAATTCAGTAAAGGTAATAACCTGTCCTACGTTCTTCTTTTCTGAGAAGAAAGCTCGAGTTTTTTCTTATTCTACAAATCTCCTCAAAGTCTTGGTTAAGAAACTAAATGTCGTTCTTGCAGAGTAGCATTTGTAATTTGTATTAGCAATGCGCTTTTTCTGTGGCCAGCATAAATTTTATTATGTCAACCGTGGAACCCAAGGTCAGCTCTAATTTGGACTTGAGGTTACGTATAGTGTTTAGTTTTCTCAGGAAGTCTCATGTGCTGTGGGAGAGTACTGCTTTTTAAGTGCTTGATACATGCAAAACACTTATTTTTCCTATTTCTTTTACTCTTTTATATTTTATATATCTTTTTTAAAAATCCTTTTTTCTTGGTCTCTATTGTGAGACTGGGAGACTTGTCTTGAAGCTTTTTGGTGAGTACAATTGCTTTTGTTATTGAAGGAAGTTTTAATTACGCTTCAAGGTAAGAAATGATCTTGTCACAAAGTTTCCGTAACATCTTAATCTCTTTGATTTTGTTTTGTGTCTGCAAGCCTAGCTAAAGCTGATTTTGGGAATATCAGTACTTGATGGAACTGAGCTCTCGTTGTGCAGTGCTGCTCTTTCAGCCTTGTGTTAACTATGCAACGTGGAAATACTGAAAATGATGCACACTTTCAGGCTCGTTGTAGAGAGCAGGTAAATAGCAAAGCAGGTCTGCTAGTTTTCTGAGTTTGTCAGGATAATTCACCTCACACTTGGAATGCAGCAGAACATATAAGAAAACATAAAGGCATAGAAAAATTCAGGTCTTTACCTTCTACTTGCATTTTGCTACTTTGCCTCGCCTAGCACTTGAACTCCTGGCTTCCAGTAAAACTGAGAGGCTTAAATGGGAAGATCTTCAACTGGCTTTTGGTTACACATCATTGGCATGGCAGTATCTGGTAACGGTCCTTTTCCAGATTATGTCCTGCTGAAATAGTCTGTAAGTTTCTCTTCATACCTACTGGATTTTCCATACACAGGACCAAACCTTCAGTGCACCTTGCATATGTTTTATTCTAGAGTAGTCATTGTTTTCCAGTTATCCAGAGACTTCACTATTATTGGAAATGAATTATTACAAATGAGTATGTGGGCTCATGACTGTGTTTGCTTAAAATGTTGTATAGCACTTGCTGCTGTGTTTTTTTGGGTTTTTGTTGTTGTTGTTTTGTTTTTTCTCCTTAAATGCAGGAGTTAATTTGAATCAGAGTAAAGAAGGAAAATCATAGATTGTACACTTGAAAGTGTACATTATTTGCTTTTCTCTTCTGTTTTTCTTGTGGCTGATTCATGGTTATTCTGTACCCTGTAGGGGTTTGTTCATGTCTGGTTTGTTGGGTTTTGGTGTGGGGTTTTTTTGGTGTGTGTGTCTAAACTAACCCATACCTGGAACTGAAACAAATTTTCAAACTCCTAGATTCTTTGAAAACCGCATCTCTCTTTCTTTATGAAGAACTGGAGGGGAAAGCCCTAAATGGTAGTCTTTTGCCTTATTGAAGATGATGTTGAGAAAAATTGAACAATGTATGAACAACCTCTCGTCCTCTTAAAACTAACCCACTGGTATATATTGTTTTGTCCTTTTGGTCCGACTCTTGCTGAAGTGAATGGTAATGTATTTCTTGATTTGGATTTAGTATTCTAAATATATAATTCAAATAGTTTTCCATATTAAAGATTTTATACCCTGAAGAGATAAGAGCATTGTAAAAATATTAAACTCATGGTAGTTTTATGATTTAAAAAACCGTAGTTTATCACACTTTTTCTTTGGCTAAGGATAAAAAAATATTTTGAAAGATTTTAACATTGTAATATTTATTATAGGGGAGAACAGGAAACTGCTTTTTATGTATTACTTAATACTTTTTGGTTTTGAAGATTCTTGTGACCTTTTGGTTTGGTTCTTTGCAGTCAACCTCTGCACGTTTTTTTGTTTGTTTTTTTTTTTAAATTCAGGCAAGCATTAGCCGTACTTTTTCTTTGTCCTGTGAGATTCTGTTTGGTTTTCTTTTTTATTATTATTATTTTTATTTATTTTTTTCCTCAAGGTGGAAAGCAAGCTCTAGTCTGTAATTTGTGTTCCTCAGTAAGGAGATACAGTACAGCAAAATCATAAATAAATACATTTTTTTTAAGACTGCAAACATGCTGCTGAAAGCTATAGTAAGGTTTGGGTCAGAGAAGATAAAAGAATCTGGGTGGACTCGAAGACTTCTATTCTGGAAGGCAGCCTGAAACACCCGTTCGTTCCACTCCTTGTGAGGCCAGGGAAACCATGCTGCAGAAGAGATTTCCATCAGGTCAGTCAACCTGGAAAGGTAGAAAACAGGTCAGAATTGGGCTACCCAGGCTTGGTGCTGACTTCCAGGAGAAATTAATTCCCCATTGGCCTTTCATTGCACTAGCTTCAAATTTCTCAGCAGTAACAGAAAGCTGGTCTGGAATGGGTGGTTTTTCTCCCGTCAGACCCTCGGTGGTCTATGGAATGCAGTTCTCTCCTTGCACCTGATAATTTTTTGGTGCGTTCAGCTGGAAATGTGAACATTCTACTTAAGCGCTAACAGAAGATTCACACCTCCCGGTGTTCAGGGACTATTTCTTTCATTGGATGTGTAAGAGAATTCAAATGAGAAAGTACAGTCCGTTAGCAATATTAGAATTCGCTAGGTTTTGGTTTTGTAACTTCTGTTAGTTCAATAGCATTCTAATACCCTAACCAGAGGTGATAGCTCTCTTAGCTGTTGTTTGTGTGTTATATTTTCAGATTTAGTCATTGTGCCAAGGATTGGATTGTTATGTACTGTGTGTTCAGAAAGTATTTAACAAGTAGTAGAGGCAAACAGGATGCAAACCCCAGTGTATCGTGATTAGCCCAATGCTGCAGGACGTTAATAATCACAGAGAGGAGGTCTTTGTAGCTGAAATGTGTGCAAAGTCCATCGTGATCTTTTGGAATTCAGGGATGTGTCAATTGAAAGTATCATTGTAATTGGTGCATCACAGTGTGATGCTCATGAACTGACTCTGGAGGTTGAGAGAAGCTGCTGTTACGAGATTTGGAGGTGATCCAGGGGACAAACAGAGTATTATTAAAGATTAGCTGATAGAAGTATCATTCCCATCAGATTAATCAACATGACATCTATGAAACTGTGCTACAGCTTGCAGTGTTGAACCTTCCTCTCCAGTATTGTTTTAATTTGAAGACTCTTCTTATGGAGGTTTATTTTTAGGTTGTGTTGTGTTTCTGTGGGGGTTTTTTTGGTGTTTTTTTTTTTTTTTCTTTTCTGTGTTGTTGGGTGGGGTTTGGGTTTTTTTTGGTTTTGTTTGGTTTTTTTTTTTAACAGCATGTTAAGTTACTTCTGCAAAGTTTGTAATGACCTTTTTCCTCTTTATCTTTTATTTTTCTCTCTCTCTCTCTTTTTTTTTTTTTCTTTTTTTTTTCCCCTTTGGAAAATTTGGGCATTAGAAATTGTGTTGCGTTGTTCTGGTGCATTTCAATGCATTAGTTGCACAGCTCGGCTGGCATGGTTTTGTTGGCAAACCAGGATAAACAAAGGAGATGAGTCATGTAATTTTAGCCTTGGAGCTTGAAAGACAAAGATTGAAAAGTTTTGGTTGCTTGGTTTTGGTTTGGGGCGATTTTTTATTTTATTTTTTTTGTTTCTGGAAGAGGATTATACACCACGAGAAATGTCATGATTTATGATTGCTCCTAACTAATTAACTTGAATATGGATTGATTTTTAAACAACAAATATTCTGGTATTCATTTTTCTCTCTGGTGTAGCTTTTTCTTTGGATCAGGTGGAGGAAAATCTGATGGGAGGGCTTGCAAGATACTGGAGTCCAGGCAACTGTGAAAATTTAGGTACCACTTTGTTTAGTTGGAGGGGGTCATAAAGGTCAGTTGTGGAACAAGTATTATGAATTCAGGCTACTTGTTGCTTAAGGAATTTGGGACCTCTGAAACATTTCACCAGTTTAATCTTTGATTAACTCTTGCCCCTCTATCCTGACATTTGGTTAAGAATCTCTGTAGAAAGCCTTTCCACGACTATATTGGTAATTGTAAGTGAAGATAATGAGGGTCCTATCACTACATATGTTTTTATTACTAGGGAGAGACTGTGGTCTAGATGACAGCACATTGGCAAAGGAGATGTGGCTCCTGGTTTCTGGAAGTTCATCCTCTGAAGAGGAGGCTTAAGTACAGTGGTGCTGGAAAATAAAACAGCCCTCAGATCCCTCTTTAGGTATAAAAACTCCTCAGCTGATCTGAAGACCCGCTATCACTGTATCTTCTACTTCTGCTGCTAAAACTGGATTTGTTAAAACGTGCATCAGTGTGTGTATTCATACCCGGATTTCCATCTATAATGTGAAGATGAAGTTGCATTCCTCTCGCTGTAAATTGCCTGGAGACTGATTGATCAAAAATGCAAAGCTGAAATTAATTATAACTGTTATAGTTCTCCTGCTGATTTTTAGCTGTTCCTGGGCACTGAGCAGGTGTTTTAATTGAACCAGGGTTTTCTTGGTGATTAATGCAGTCTGAATAGTTAAAATTATTATTAATGCAACACTTGGCACTTTTTTGGATTTCCCACAGAATCTTTAAGGTTGGAAGGCACCTCTTGAGATCACCTAGTATATCTAACTTTTAAACATCTCCACAGATGCAGAGTCCACGGCATCTTGGGGTAATTTATTCCAGTGTTTGTCCACCTAGAGAGTTAAAAAAAAAAAAAAAAAGTAATCCCTTGAGTTCAGCCTGTCTCACCTCTGGGCTTGTCAATAGTTTTAGAACCTATATCGGTCTGGGCAAGACAGCATGAACTGAACTATGTACCATGACTGCAGGATTTTTCCATAATGAACAAAACTATCCTTTCAGAAAAACTTCACAAAGAAAAGTTGTTCACGTTCACATTTTAAACAGTCAGTGATTAGTCTTGCAGGATCTGAATTCCAGTTCAGTCAGTTGAATTCATTCTTATTCCAACACTGGACATTGGGTAGTGAATTACAAGACCTTTTGACACGTTTTGTTTTTTTTTATTATTATTTTCCAGAAACAATGTGAGAAATAAATACAAATATTTATTTCTCATTAGGAAGCTACCTTAAAACCTCTTTGGGAATTCTAATGTTAAAGGATGCTTTTTTCATTCCTCTCCCTCTCCCCTAGTCTGGTTGTGCTCATTCTTTATAGAGGATGTAAAGCTGTATTATGCTCTTTTAAAGTGAAATAAAATAATTTTTTAAGAACGGTACCTAACTGCTATATAAATCACTTCAGTGGAGAGTTCAATGCAAGGAGAAGAATATTATATGAAAGACCCTGTAGATTGTATTGTATGTAAAATCTTTTATCACTGTCAGAGTGATTAAAAAGCACAGTTAATTTGATGGCCCCAATGAACAAGAAGTCTTTTTGCAAACCTCTGTAAATAAGAAGATGTAAAACTTGAAATGTTAAAAAGTCAGTTTTGATTTGAGAGAAATAAATGTTGGAGAGCTTTTCACAAAGAAACATTCAGAGTCTTTGGATAGTTGCACAGAAGTAATCGCTTTGTCTTTGCAAAGCTGATTTTTCCTCCATTGTGTGAGCGGTGTAAGCCCAGGTCATGAGTTGTCACAATCTGACTTAACCTGCAGACAGGAAAGTCTTACGGTTTGATCTCTATACCAAGGATATTTTGTCAGTGTTTCCTGATTGAGGATGGGGTCCTGAAACTGTCAGGCAAGTTACAACAAATCTGTCTGTCTTTTGGCACTGTTTCAGCGCTAGACATGATACTGAGACATTAACATCTTGGTAAGATGTTTTAATGTTTGTTCTGTGGCGCTGCCTTGGTGCAGCAGCCAAGTGGTAGCGATGTGACGTGCCAGTGTAGATAACCTGCCTGTGCTTTAACCCACATTTTACTTGGTTTTGCTCAAAATGTGGTGTATGTACTTGCTTAAAATGGCACAAGTTGCCTGTGATTTCTCCACCTTCACATCTCAGCTCTGAGAGAGGCATCCATAAGGGGAGCTCTTAAAAAGCCATGTTAGGGATGGTTACATGGTGGAACCTCGTGTTTTCCATCTGGCAATAGGTGCTGCAGGATTTGACTGACACAAAGAAACTGTTGATGCCTGGTGCTGGCAGAAAACACTAATTTTGATTTGAGGTCTAGCTCGCCAAAAGAGCTCTGGCTTTGTTGGACTCTTGACTGCATGTGTGGGGGTGTGTGTATGAGTATGGATGAAAGTACAGGAATGTTTTTTTCTGAGCATTTTCCTGTTTAATGTCAATAGGAACCCACTGAAATAACTTATCTGTTGTCAGAGGTCCCAATCTGTGGTGAAGGACCTGCCCTGTGTGCAGATTGGTACTTCTTGTCACCCCTTAGTTTGAGAAGGGATCGTATATACATATGGAAAATAGAATTTTCCAGGTGACATTTGTATTTTCAGTCTGAAACACTTGTTATTTACCTCTTACTTCCTTAACCTGTGGGTTTGGAATAGCATACAGTGCCTTAGATTAGTAATGAATGAATTTTGGGGTAGAATTTGAAGAAAGAGAACCAATTACTACGTCTTTCTTGGTGAACCTGCTAAGATGTTCTAGGTAGGCCTGAGGAAGGGGGAAGAACAGATAGCTTTGGTAGTGAGGCAGAACGTGAGGAGCTACAATGTGCATTCAGTTATCAGAGGAAAGATCACAGCTGTTGGATGCAAGAGGAAACAAGGGACAAAATTAATTATTATTATTGATTGTATTACATGGTGCCTGGGGGGCCCAGCTGAGGCGAGGATGCCACTGTCCGACTGTACAAAAGCGCAATGAATCATGGTTCCTGCCTGAAAGAGCATAGACTCCACGCAGGCAGATGGAGAAACACTTGAGATGAGATGAAGGGATGTGGAAATTAAGTAACGTGCCCAAGGACACAGAGGATGTCTTGGGGTCTATTCTGGGCTTCTCTGGACTCGTGATGACTTACAATGCAGAGACTTGGAGAGCTATGCCATTGAAGATGACGACATATAGTACAGACACTATGTGGGAGTATACTGGAAGTCAGTGCATAGATTCAAGGTGTAATGGACAGAAGACTGAACAAAAGAAGGTGACTTTATTTGCAACTTATTTAATGGTCGTTATCAGAAATATGTGAAAAGGCTCTGTACAAAATATATGACACTGTTAATAGTAGCATAGTGGGGAAAAAAAACATTGCAGGTATTGAATTGGAAGTTCTAAGTTGTGGTTGCCTAGTTGATTTGAAATAGTGGCTGGTCTGTACTCAATATTTAATTGAAAATAGTATAAGTTATGGTTCCTGGGTTCATGGCATATCAGAATAAAAAGACTGGGAAGAAGTTCTTCTTGAGAAGCTATTCTTAAAGGGGAAAATGGCAGGGGACACACATTAATTATTCTGAGGAATTGTATAGCCAGATAATAATTATAAAACATACATGCTAGAGACTTGAAAGTGTTAAGTCTTCTTTTACTGAGTAGTGTGGGAGCATACGCACCCTCACATAAAATTATATTTGAGTAGACTATTTTGTTGAAGTGAGCAGAAGCAGTAACTAATTTGTCTGTTGAACTATCCCAAGTTTTAAGTGTTAATGGATAAGCTGTAAGACTGCTCCAGCCATGTATTACAAAACCTGAAGGGAAGTTTAGCATCTGTATAATATTTATGTGTTTATTTAAATGATATTTATTTGAAGCTGTGTTACATAAACACGAGATACCTTCTGGATGAGGAGTCAAAGCACGCTGCAGTTTGCTATGACAGTGTATGACCATCCTTAGTCATGAAGACATGCAATGAGAAAGAAAGGCTTTTAATGCGAGCATAATTTAAACCCTTAATTTGCACTCTAAACTCCTAAATTGTAGTTAGCTATGGATTCCCTCCCTAAACTTCAGTATTTTACCATTATTATAGAAAACATTGGAAGAGATTTTGCAAGTGAGGGTAATTAATTCCTTGAATATGTTTATTCTGTTTAAAATGTCTATTCTGTGGAAACAGAATTCGGTTGTTACGGGTTTTTCTGTTGTTTGTTACATATTGTGATTTGTTTGTACAGGCAAAAATAATGAAAGACCAATGAATTAATAAGACCTTACAGGTTGGGTGGTTTTTTTTTGTTTTGTGTTCTGATAATGCAGTGAATTTGTAGTTGGAAACTTGAGCAGGAAAAACATTTGATGGTTTAACACAATGGAATTTTTTTTTCTTTTTGGAAGCTACCTTTAGTAAGCTTTGCATAGGTCAAGATTTTCCAGTTTTGTTTTTGGTACGGTGGAACAATGCTCTTCTAGGTATATCTTATGTCTGTCTTTTTGTAGTGAAGCTAGTACACAGATGTATTGTCAAGGCATTAGGAGGTTGGAAGAAGGAAAGATGATTCTACGGTTGTAGTGAAATCCCACTGAGAACCAAGACTGGTGTTTCCCCTGGATTTAAAGGTTTGCCTGAAATTTGAATGCAGGTTAGTAATGGTGAATAAAAAAGGCAAACAGAAGCAAAGATAGGCAACCTGTAATACAGTTTCTAAAATGAGCAGAAATACCATGTGAGGATGGAATCTGAAGATTTAAGCAAAACAGGGGTGTCACTCAGCATGAAGTACCAACTGTTTCCAGCTTAGTTAGTATGCAAGAGCATACTTACAGATGACTCACAGTTAAAATGCCTTACATAAGATTGCCCAACTATTTAGTTCACTTCAGGTGATGGAAAGGCACTCTAGTAATAAAAACTGTATCCAGTTGCTTTTACTTTATTTATTTAAAACGTATAGAGTTTTTTGTTTCTCTCTCTTTTTTTTTTTTTTTTTTTTTTAAATTGGTTAGGCCCTATATTATGTTCATGGATATATGCCCCCATTTTAAAATATGCAAATAATGTCTTAAAAGGAATTAAACTTAAAAGGAAATAAACTTAAAAGGAATGTCTAAAAGAAATGATGTAGACTGCACTTTTAATTTATAATTTAATGTCAGAGATTTACCTTACCCAGGAATTAAAAATTCCAGGCTGAAGCAGTGCTTGCTGTCTCAAAAGAAAGGCTATTCTAAGACTTCAGCTCTTGCTAACATAGTGTGTTTCAAAAATCTGTGTATCTTGTCCTGTATTCTGTGTCAGTGCTCCCAGTGAAGTAAGCTAGACTGCTTTTATCCTTAATTGCAGTGCTTTTTTGTGTTGGATTTATTTTTTTACTGAAGATTACATAAGAACATGAAGAGGACTGAAGGAATAACTGAAGACCAAGGGGTCCCTTTAGCTCAGTATTGTATCTTCAGTAGTGCTCAGTAACTGCAAGGGAAGAGGGCAAGAATATTCTTTCTCTGTCCCTGCTGTGTGCCTGTAGCAGTTTGTGACTTGAGGAATTACACTCAGGCCTGGTGACACTGAATTTGGTAGCAAATTGAGTTCTGTAGCTGGAGTGGATGTTGCATGGGGAATCGTCATTTTCTGTTTGTTTTGAAGCTGCTGTGTGCAACTTTTAATTGATGATTCCTAGTTCTGGTACTGCAAAGAGCAGTAAATCGTAAATGAAAATGTGTTTGCAACTGTTGTAATAATTATTGTTTTGTAGGCTTATATAAAAGGTTCAGTGTTTAAAAAAAATAAAAAAGAGGAGTGTGGGGGTTTTTTTGTTGGTTTTTTTTTTTGTTTGTTTGTTTTTTCCTTAGAGGCAACTTCTGGAAAAAAGGTTTTTGAGAAGTAACTGGGGTTCTTTATTAGCTTTTTCTCCAATTTTGCATTCCCTATCCACTTTTCCCTTTTTGTAGTTCTTAATTTGCACTTTGCAGAAGGTTTTGCAACTGCAGATTTCCTAACTTTTATAATCACGGGTCCAAACAGTTGCATCTGTCTGCATGCAGCCTGTACTCTGGAGGCTTCCTGACCCTTCTAGCAGCCTGTTTGTCTCTAGTAGTGGCTATTGGGGAAGGCATGTGGGGAATTAGAAAAATTGTCAAACACACATATGATGCTCACCTGTAAGGAAATCATTACTACTTGCTTATCGTGTTTTCATCACTATGTTGAACTCTTTTTCCACATGGATGCAGTGCTACCCAGTTTTGTCTCTGCATCCTGACTGGGGTTGGTGTGGCTGGGCTCAGTGTTTGGAAGCCCACAGAAGTTTTGCTGGGGGGCACACAGAGAGGGTGATGGTGGCCCTGCCCAGCTGGCTGCTGCCACCTGCGCACAGACACCCAAACCTGTGGTATTGGGGTGCACTGGATTCTTCTCAGCTGGAGGCAAGGCGAGGTGGGAAGGGAGGTTCAACACGCCTTACGGAAAATGATACGGACTAAGCACTGATGTGGCTTGTGGGGGCAGTTGTTTCTGACCCTTTCTTTTGCCCGTTTGCAGTGTTGCCACTTTCATATTGGAGTGCGGTGTGGTTGGGTTGTAACTGAATAAACCCGCTGTGGCACACAGCAGTCCTTGAGGGGGCAGCCCAAGGAGCCAACAGCAGCTGTGATGACGGACAACACCGTAGCCTGATGGGTTGTACAAGGTGTGATGTTCCATAGTCGCACAGGCTGCCTGTTTTCTAGTGCAGGAGAAGAGAGCCATCCCCTGGAATACCTGTAGCGTGAGGACTGGCAGGGTGCGAGGTGATCCAAACCCTGGCCTTCATGCGCGGGTAGGCGAGTAGAGCAGGTAGGGAAGAGGCGGTGGGTCGCGCAGCGCTGGCAGGGGACAGGCGGACTGTGGTATGCACAGCGAAATGCTCACCCTTTAATAAGGGTAGAGGACAAAGTTACAGTCTAAATGTTTTATTGGTAAGGCAGTAAAATCTCTTAGGCACCCTGTCTAGATTTGCTTTGCAGTAACAGTGCTTAGCAATTACAGGCGTCTTGTCTGTGTCTGAGTGTTGGAAAACATTAACTAATAAATGCCAGTGTTCAAATTAATCTTTAGAGGTGGAAAGTATTATTTTTCATTCCTGTAGTTGCAATTTGTTTAAAAAACAAAATGGAACCCCCCAAAACAGCAGTATGTGTTTTTTTAATTGGATTTTTATTGTAAGGAATTAGTGGAAGTGTAAATGAATTTTTTTTTTTTTGCCTCTGAAAGGCTGCTGAATTGACTAATATTTAAAGTGGACTGCTCTCTTGAGTTTAACAATAATAAGAAATAAGAATTCCATTAAAACTAAGAATTAGTAGTTGTTGTGTCTGCCCCGTGTGCTTAAAATGAGTTATGAGAGTAAGCTTCCCAGTCAAATATTCAATTGCAGGCTCTTCTTGAAGTTTCCAGTGTGAGGTTAGAAAGACAATGAAATGACGGGGATTTCCTCAGGCAGCAAAGAAACTGGTGCTGCACCTGCTACTGCTCACTTTCCAACCAGGCAGGCATGGCTTGTAACACCCCCGTAAAGATTTAGGGAAGAGAGAAAACAGCTGCTTTTGTTGGTAACTGCGCTGCAAATGACAGTGTCTGTAAGTATGAGGATGCAATGTGTGGTAACCCAGCGGAGAGCATCTCTGGGCTCCTCGTGTTCCGAAATGGATGTCACTATTTCCCACCTTTCAGTGATGGCACTGGATGCTTGGAGATCCTGAGGGAGAGAATTGAAAAATGCAAGGTTTGCTAAAAATACTGGTGATTTCAGGTGTTAAAATTGTATGCTTTCAGGTTTCATTTTAGTTATGACTTTAACAAAGGCATGTTTTTCAAGTTTGGCAATAGATCCTTTTGTTTCTATAAGATGAATTTTTTTTAGACCACCACTGTTCTATTTTCGGAAGTAGTATAGACTGAAAAGGACATAATTAAATTCACTGAAATGTAGGGGTGAGGAAAAGCATACATTATTTTTAATTATTAAGATACAAGTATGTCAACAAAGAAGTGTTCAACTTTGGCCTTGAGGGTAATATTGTCATTTTGAGTTCTTGGGTTTAAATAAAAAAATAAATACTTCTTCCTGCCCTGACATAAACCCAAAGATTTATCATTAATCATTGTCATTATTATGTGTGGAAGTTCACACTACAAATAGTCAAATAATATTTACGCACACATATCTGAGAGTCTCTCACTTTTTTTTTTTTTTTTTAAAGCCATTGGGCTGTCTATTTGTTTTAACTGGGTTGCATTTGTCCCTGAGAGATCATGAGTACTCCCCTCCCCCCTGCTAGATGTACTTCTCACATCCTTAGGCTAATAGGGAGAATGATACATTTACATTACTGCTCCATTTAAACAATAAGTGTTGATAAGAAATAAATACTTCATTCCCAAATGGTGTCTGCAGTATTTAAAGGTCTGGCAAGTTTTCAAGAGGATAGGCATGAATTCAACACTAAACGGCTGCCGCTTCTCCAGAAAATAATGAGCTGTGTCATTTGATCAGGGACAAAGTGACTGTCCAGCAGGGGTGATTTTGAGGAAGCAGCTTTTAATGATAAAGAAAAAAATACCATTTTTCATGTGTAACCATCCCCATAGCTTGTATGTAAAGGAAATACAGTTCACGTATTAGGGTGAACCTGTAGAAACGTGGGTTATAACAAACTTGGTCGCTGTTTCCCTAGAAATCCTCATGAATTTTGGGGTTTTTTTTTTTTGTTCTTTGCTACTGCTGGTGTCCTTGCCCACCACTCTGCCTTGTGGAAACATCTTCCTGTGTTCCCTTGCAGTGCCCCTTGTACGAGAAGCCAGGAAACAACCTTCCTGATGGGTTCACTGGCTTTTTCTTTTCCCTCTTCAAAGCCACAAAGTATTGATCAAATTGTCTGTATTGGACTGATGGGAAGATTGTTGCATGAATGAATGGAAGTCACCTGCTACTCTGTACAAAATTACAATCTTTAACCATCTATTTTTCTGGTTTGATCAGGCTTGTACTGTTCAATACAGTTCAGTTTTACTTTATAGTGGCGCAATATAATAGCTCGGGTGGATTTTGGCATAACTACTCCGAATTGAGCAGAGTATCTCCAGATTGCTCAACCAGAAGCCTGTGAGACTAGCATTTTGTACCTGTGATGGAAACGGTTTTGCACTGAGGAGGATTTTGCTGTGGTATCTGCTTCGAGATGACGATATTCTCAGAACTGCCTTGATAGTGAAGGCTCTCGCTGATTTTCACTGGCAGCTGTACCTACCATTCTTTAAAGTCAAATCCTGAATATGTAAGAGCCATCTACAAATTGTGATGGTAGACAGTTTGCCATTTCTTCACTCCTTAAACTGCACATATTGTCTCATGTCATGAGCATTTTCTGTCTTATTTTTCACTCTTAGTTTCTGAAAGTGCCATAGCACCTGTCTTTGAACCGAGACACATCACAGATTCAGCGGTGGTTGCTGAGTCTCAAAGAGCCCGCTGCTGCTCTTTGGTTTCACTTCCCATGTTGCCACAAGTCAAATTTTTTCCTGGTGATTCCACTCTTCCGTGAGATTCTCTTACATGCCTGAGGCCGAATATTCGGTGACTGCACCACAGTTAGGCAAAGTCAAGTCTCTTTGAAAGCAAAGCGGAACCCCCTAAGCAGCTAATATTTTGTTATGAATTATTAATTTAATTTGACAATATGCTCCTGTGGCTATTTACCCTCACAGTTAGAACCCATGCTTTCTTTTCCTGTGTCTTTCCCCCGATTCATCCTCTAGTGATGTCCGGTTACCAAAAAGTAAATTGAGAATGCATTCATAACCTACAGCAGCGTAAATGCTGGCAGCCCGTCTGTGCGATACGACAGCAGTCTGATTCGAACCTTTCTCCGGTTTAATTTCATGTCTGTGTGCAGGTGATTTTTTCCTCTCCACTGGCTTCACCACAGATTACATTCAAATAGACTCAGAACTTCCCATATCCTTCATTGTATGTACATCTCAGTTGGTTTCAGTAAATACTGTCTAACTCAGGATTTTATTGTCGAGGTAGGTTCTGCCTTATAACTATCTGTGATTTTGATCTAGTTAGAAATCATGGTTTAGGTTTGGGGCATGTTTTTTTCCCCCTGTAATTTTTTCCTTTATTCTATCAACTAACTTCTGAGTTTCCTCATAAAATCAGAAATAAATCATTACTGAATTGTATTACTTTGTTTTTCTTCATTTCTTTCCTCAAATAAGGATCATTGATGTATTCTTTTAATTTGTTATAGATGCTTAATCTCTGACAAGTGATTAAATACCAATTCTGTTTCAACTTTTCAGTGGGAATAATGTTGTACTTTTAAAAAATATATTATTATTTATATCTCTTGGGTAGTTTACATTTTGTTTACCTGAAATGAGTGAGTTATAGTTTATGCATTTCAGAAGTAGCCTAGCATGTGCTTTCTATCTTATTGAAGTCATGTGATCTTTCCGGTGCAGAATATGTGAGTATTTTTGCAGGTGTCTGAATGTTTGAACACAGCAATTTGGATTAAGTAGCATAATAAAAAAAAAAGAACAGTAGATTATTTTTTTTTAGTTGTGTGACTAAATGAAATTTGTTTAGTTCATGTGATTTTCCAGTGTACAGAGACAAACAAGTCAAAAGTTATTTGTCCTACAAATCAGTGAAACAATAGATCATCTACCGTAAAAGCCTGAGGTATTGATTTTGATTTGTCATATCAGAAGCAAGCCTGCGTGCAGCCTGGTTGGTACGTGGCATGCAGAATGTCCCGCAGCAGTACATGTTCGTGGGGGAAAGCACGGAGGAAGAGTGGAAACTGGTTCTGTTTTTAGGGGAGCAAATAGAAAGTGAGTGAGTTTATCAGAATCTGTCTTGCACTGTCTGTTTGGACTGTTACTAAATCTTCAGGCTTTTCTTACGTGAATGATTTAATAAATTCTTTTACCTTAGAGAGTTGTTTTCTGCTGTTGCTTATGTAATGGTGACCTCACATAGTTCATATCACTGTGGAGATGCCTGAAGTGCATAAGTAATTCTTGCTTGTGTCGGTTGTAGAGAAAAATATGTACTGTATATTGGGGTGGGGTATATGCAGTCTTTCGTCATGGACCAGTGTAAAATGAGGTGCCCGCTTATGCACATGTGAAATTGTAGTGATTTAAAATATGCACATCAATACAGTCTGGGGTTTTGTTGGTCAATTAAGCTAAGCTAGGGCTCAAGGAGTGGGTTGAATTTACAGTGATGCAAAGGCACTTTTTTCCAGAAATTGCACCCTTTGCAGTGGTCATCACTGTAGCTGTACTGTGCTTAGTTTATCCTTAGTTGTTCAATTTCTTTCATTTTCCTGTGTGATCACATTTTTGTGATGTGACACCCGGTGGGGCTTGAGAGCATAGTGCCAACAGTATTCCATAGTCATAGACAGTACCAAAGATCTGGTGATTTGTACTTTGTAAAACCCTACAAAAGAAAGACTGAAGTAGAGGAACTTGTAGTCTGTTAGTTATATTTTAAAACCAACAATACATTCATAAAAAACCTTCAAATTTTTAAAAATGTTAGCATTATCATCCCGCCCCTTTGCTCTTTCTCAAGATGCTGAGTCTTCACCATTTTTATCTCTTTGTTGCTTGTGCTGTCGACAGCTGTTGTACTGGGGCTTCTAGGTTGAATTTCAGTGTGCTGTGGGAGGTGCTGCTTCTGTCTGAAGAAACAAAGATGTGTCTCTTCATGGGAAATGTTAGTGAAAATGGGAACCAGGAAAACTCTCCAAACCAGACGATGGTTTAGAAAGCCGACACTGGCTTATTGCCGTGCTGGGTGCATGGGGGTCCTTCCCTCCTGACACGCACACCGAGTTTCTGGAGGGTATACGCGATGTACAGTGGAGAACTTGCGTGCCCACAGGACGCTGCGTGTTCGTTTTCATTCGCACACAGGACTGGTTGCGAGTTTCTGGCTCCCATGGCAGGTCAGCGCGCCCTCAGCGAGCGCTGCTGACGGCTGTTACCAGCCACGCGCGCTCCCCAAGCGGGGCTTTACCCTCCTTCGGGGTGGGGGGAGCTATTGGAGTTGGGGGTCCAGATCTGCCATTACCACAGTTGCCTTTGTCCTACTTCCAACAGGTTTTCTGTGGATCACAACACCTTATCGGCTTGTCTCCTCTGGCGGCCAGAACTCTTCCACTTGGAGGCTTCTTTCTGCATAGTTCAGTTCTTATAATTCTTCTCATTTTCTGTTGATTGTTTCCCAAGGTTGACTCCCTTGGTTATAGAAATCCTTTCATTCATCAGTTTTGATGACTTGAGATGGTGGGTACTTGAGAGGATGGGTCGGCTTGACCTAAACTCTGTGCGCAACCTCGTTTACCTAAATCAGAGTTTGCTAATTCCGGAGTTTAGGCAACAGAAAGAGCCTTTGTTTGCTGAAGTGACAAGCCAGTGCTGTCTAGTGCTGTTTGCAGAGGGTTTCAGCAGAGGATATGCTTGGTGTGGCTTCCTCCCAGCCAGGCTGGGTAAAAAATCCAGACCTATTTTCCTTCTATTTCTTCTATTCAGGTTTTTCTTATTAGTGCAGCTAGCTGTGTTGTGGTTCATCAGGTCAGGTACTGACGTAAATGAGGATAAACGAGGAACACGGAGATTACTTTCCAAGCCTATGTGTGCGCACCTTGGGCTGCCTTTGCTTTGGTTGATTATTTTTGGGTATGATGTTGAAATATACTGTGTCTTGAGACTGGATTTTCCACTGTTGAGTCCCATAATGACAAGAATGGCGGAGGCAGATACACCACAGCTAGGGTTGGTATAGTTCAGGTTTGATTCCAAAGTTTGGTTCATTCTTAGATCTACCGAATTTCTCAGACAACCAGCTGAGAATATCAAACTATCGATGTCGTTATGGCCCCAAACTGCTAAAATATTCCCTGATGTACTCTGTATAAATCAGTATGGATGCCACTGATAACTGAGTTTTCCTTTTCTCTTCATAATGAAAACCATTATCTGTTTAAACAGTTGTTAGGTGTTTATTATGGTTTGTCTTATTAATACCTGGCTGTAAGAAAATAATAATAATAAAATGCATTTTTTATTAATTCCTTACCAACCAGGATTAAAGACCCTCACCTCAGCTGAGCACTTCTAGTTGTCTGTCTGCAGTTTGACTTCAATTCTGACTGATTAACTGAAAAGGAAGATTTTTCAAATATTTAATTGAAGACCCTGATTCTCTTTGGAGAGTTTACTGATGTTCTTGGTTGTGACTGCTGTGGAGGAGTAGCAACATGTCAGCTGTGTTTCTGGGCTTGGCCTCTATAGTATTTGAGGATGCAGCCTTCGATGAGATGCTGCAGAATTGAAGAGCAGCAATATTGACTCGAGTTCTCCCTGTAAACCCACAGCTTCCCAAGTTGTAAATTTCTATTTGTCAGCTCATAGCTGTCCCAAATCGCCAGTGTAAACAAGAAAAAGCCCGTGTTCCCATCCTGCACAAAACTGATGTATGGTGATTTTTGTTCAGTTTTAAAACTGTCAGTGACTGCATTAACAAGGACACTGATAAACTTCGCTTCATGTCTGCCTGTCTATTAAGCTTGCCTGGGAGCTCTTACAATCTGTCTTTTAAGTCCTTCTGTCAGGGTTAGACTAGATTGGTCCATAATTATTCTAAAAATCAAATAAGTGTGTGTAAAAAAAGAATATAAGTAAATGATTAATATTTTTTTCTTAGTGTAGCCAATAGGTAAATGCATGGTAGATTTATAACTTAAACTTTACATCCCTGGTAGCAGAAACTACATTTATATATGTTCAAAAAAATAAAAGAAAATTACTTATATAAGCAAAATCCAATAGTTTGCCACAACACCAACTCATAGCCTGCTTGATAAATTAAATTTTTCGCTAGCCTTTTTCTCAGAAACAAAAATTCGGACTAAATCTTTTCAACTTGGAGTTTCAGGTTTTATACTTCGCTTTAAAAAAATCTGATTGTACCAGATTGTGTCTTACCTAGCTGTCTCTGTGATTGGAGGGCTGGCCAGGATGGTGGGAATTTCAAACCCATGCACCCTTAGGGCTTGGTGTCTGTAGTTCCCACTCTTCTATCACTTCTGTGTAACACTGAGCAACTTTGGACCAACTTTTTGTAATGGTCGTGTTTTCTTGACCATCCGATGTGAAATACCTGGACCTGATTCGGAAGAGTGCCAAGTGCTCACAGGTGCAACACAATCAATATTTAATTGTAAGTATTCCGAAAGTGCCACTCCCAGGCAATGCGTGTTGGGCACTCAAAATCAGTCGGTCCTTTTTACCTTCAGTTGACCTTGAGTACTTTTCCCTGTTCGTAAATTAAAATGATGACATTTTACCTGGAAGGGCTTCTGCATGGCATCCTTCAGTGCCCGTGGAGCTGAGAGGTGCTGGAGTGCTGTGTCCGACGGAGAGAGCTCCTGGCAGGGCATCACATCCGCTGGTGGATGCGATGATGTGGTGTGCAATAAAGATAAGACATTGGGGCTTGTACTGAACGCTAGAGGTGAAACTAACTATTGAACGTCTTTCATTCTGTGCACAGCTTCATTTTGCGGGGAGGAAAAAAGTATTTGCTCATAAAATTATTAACAGCTACTTTGTAATCCATGTCTATATGAGACAAAGAGTGCAGTCATACTAATTGGGGAAAATCCAGAGGGAATTATCTAATGCTATGATAATTGTACACTTATAGAGTGGTCCATTGGAGCAATTATACCTATTATGCACAGCTTGGCCTTCTGAGAAATCTATGTTTCCTGAATAAGATCAGAAGCTATTTGTCCTTTCTTTTTTCCTTCAGTTAATTCAGTGCTAATGCATTGGTCTGGTGCTGTTCTTCTTGCTGTCTTATCTGCGGTCTTTTTCTTTACACCTGTAAAGCATACACCCACCCCCACCCCGCCCATTATATACCTGTCTTCTACGTCAGAGAAGATAAACTTCTCTGCATTTTTAAGTTGTGGTGGGTTTTGTACTAACTAAATAGAAGTTATATGTTTTCTGCAAATAAACATGCCAGCCCTCTGCCAATTTCATAAGCAGACATTTTTCTAATGTTTTCCAAGAAATGGTATAATGGATGAATAAAATGAGCATTTCAAAACTTTTTGTTAGTATCTGGCTTTACTAACGTATGTAAAGAAAATTATCAATCTTGTTTCTACACAGGTTATGAATAAAAACTACATGAAGGATATAGAACAGTGTAATACAATTGCTGGTTTATGGAGCGACAGACTTCCAGAGATGGATGCAAATCTGTAATATGTGCCGAGTGAGTTTTTAGATGTGAAAAAAACAGAAACATTAGATGAACTTTTCAAGCTTATGGGTAGGGTCACTCTGCATTGCCTTTTCTAAGAGTGCTTACCTCTTTATCTTCAGGAACATGTGGCCTGGGTTTGTGTAAAGGGAAGCTGAGTAAGCAAGATGGAAGTGAAGGCTTTACCTCTTGGATCCATGATATACCGTTTTCTTTTCTAGATGGCAGCCTAAGAGACAGTTGTGTTACTTTTTTTAAGAATAGTTTCTCTCTTTTCCCAACGTTCTAGTGCAGCAACATTTATGCTGAATTGGCAGATTTATAGGTTAAATAGTAAGTTTTAGAGGCATTCTTTCTATACAACCTTAGGTCCTAGGAGTGTAAGGGAAAAAACTCTCAAATCTAAAACCAGTTGTTCTATTTACTCTGTAATGGTACCAGGGGAGTTAAAAAAAATATCCCCGTGAAAAAACAGGGTAATGTAGGGGAAGGTATAAGTGCAATGAATTTCTTTTTTAGACTCCTGGCTACTTTGTTTCTTGGAAGAGGTCTTTAGAAATCGTCTGCCTCTAGCAGCTATAATTTTTTCCAAATTGATTCGTGTCTAAAAGTTAGTCTTAAAATCTTCTGTCCCATCTGCCAACTTCTCAACATTTTACAGGAAACGCTTCCCAAGAGTGTCATTACATTCACCCTAGTGTACTGGTTGAAAGGACTCTGGCTGTCATTGGGACACTTGCCATCTGGAATGTGGAGAGAATTACTCTCTCTAATACAGTAACTGCTGGGAACCTCACTGGAAGATGTGGGCTCCCTTTGTGCTAGGTGATTCACTTAAAAGGGAAAAAAAAAAAAAAAAGCCCAGTTATTGGTCTTTAGAGGGTACATTCACATTTTAGACAGAATAAAAAGGATTGAAGATATTACAAGTAAGGGTGAGATAGATGATAATAATAATAAAGCAGAATTAAGGGAAAATTACAGTTTACCATAGAGTAAGCTGGAGTTAAAAGTAGTGAAATGACTTGTGAGATTGACAGCTAAGGTAGGTTTCTTTGTTCAAGAAATAATGGGGGAAAACACCTATAAATTAAGTAGCTTTTGAATTAAGTGTTATTTTACTTGTTCAGATGATGTTTTTACACTGTAAAAAAAAAAAATCTCTTAGTTACTGGTGAACGCTGGAGGAATTTTAAAATCAAAACTCACTTTCTATGATGTGTGGTAGTGTTTTATGGAGTTAGATTCTGCGCTTTCCATCTGTCCTTAAGCACTGTCAACTGCTAGACGCTAATTCACCCTCCTGTTAAAAGTAGCAAGTCCCTTTATTTGCTGCTCATTTCTGTCCTGGGTTTGAGTCCAGCTGGTTGCCCAGACTGCAAGAGAAGCCCGAAGGAGAAAAGCTGCTGCTGCTGCAAGCAGTGGGAAGACCTGCAGGATGTCTTGTGAGAATGGGTGCTTAACCGAGCTGGTGTTATTTTTCTGGGCAGAACTTTGAGATAGCTTCTGCTTCACCTGGTGTCTGTGCTGCTGAAGTTGTAAAAAGAGTAGGTAATTGCATGATTTACCTCATTAAACTAGTACTTGAATTCTATCCTGCAAGTGAGATGAGTAAGATTAATATTAATTCACATACCATCCCTGTCAGAAATTTTTCAGAATATGTTGGAATTTTTTATTCTAGTACTTTTTTCCTAGACTATATTATATTTCTAGGTTTAGAATGTTGGAGCAGATGAGCAGATCTCTAGGACAATAAGACAGTCTTCTCATTGTTACTGAAATTTTGTGTTCCCTGGATAGTGTTTTCAACTACATACGTTGGGTTTGGATATGGATTTTTTAAAAGACATTTTATCAGAAACAAAGACACTTGCATAGCATTCCTTAGTGTTGCATTCAAAAAGGATCACAAACTTCAAATGATAAACTGGATGTTGAATGTTCACTGCTTGTTAAAAAAAAAGTTCTGACTTTTTCATGTTAACAAAGAATTACCTTTTTACTTAGGAATAATTATTCTGACAAAATGTAACAAATGTTGAAAATTGTTCGAGTGAGAAAACTGATGTAACTGGTATCTGTGGCCCTTTGAAATTATTTTACTTATCATTATTTTGGTTTTGATGTAGAAACATGAGTAAGTCTTCTCCCAGCCATCTGGTGACCTCTCAAAATATTTATCCCATAAATGAGGAGATACAGCTGAGTTTGTTTTGACTGCATGACTGGATTGGGATAAATCTTGCCGTGTATTCACGGTACCTCCGATACACGGGTTTATCAGGAGTCTGCTCAATGATAAAGCTGTGCAATGGGATGGATTATCATATGATCCCTTTCCATAGTTAATTTTATAGGCCTTGTGGCAAACTGATGTTATTCATTATTGGTAAAAATTTTGGAGGATAATATTCCTTACAAAACCCAAGTAACCTCTTCATTTGCTCGTATTGATTTTCTCCCTTTTAAAAAAGGACAGAAAGGAAGAGAAGTGGTGCTGCTTTCAGTACTGTTGAGGAAATCTATGACGTAGCAGGTAATAAATGTGTGTTGACAGCAGAAGCACATAATGTATATTGTGGTGAGTGCTGAGAGGGAAACTGAAGATTATATTATGGCAATCTGATTTTATTTTGTTTGCTAGAGTTCTACTTCACCTGGAGGACCTAAGTTTTCATCCCGACTCCTTCCACATCTTTGCGAAACCTGTGCAGCAATATTAAATAAAATCATTATCCAAAAAGAGAACTTCATATGAGAATAAAGTATAGGGTGAAAAGAAGCAAAAACTCCTTTGTATTTAAAATTATTTGAAAGATATAGATGAGAATAGATAGGTACAGATGTAAAATCTGCAAAATATCAAAATACTAGAATTAGATAATTCTGTTATTATGGGGGAGGGTTAAAGTATTTGCATAAAGATGTGGAAGTCCATCTTGCATCTAGTAATTTACTTTTTAAAAAGCTTTATCTCACCCATTACATCACATTATTTTTTGAAGTAAGCCTAAAATTGCATGCCATCTGAAAGTAAGGAACAGGAACATGAACAGACTTGAAAAATTGAGAATGGAAGCCTGGAATGAAAATCAATCGCATTTAATGTCTGCCATGTTTCCAAAATGAATTAGATAGAAACATAGTTTGGCCCCCCACCTTGCTAACTGGTCAGATGATGATTTTAATTTTTGTATAATGTTGCCATTTTTCCCATGCTATATTTGTCTGTTGTAACAGATGAAGCTTATAATTAATTACTTTCTCACTGGTATGTTCCCAAATAAATTTAACGTCACAGGCTCATCAGTAAGTCATATCTGGGATGGCCAATATTTTGAATTGGTGTTTATAACAAGTAACAGTTTAGTAGAGAATACCATTAGGAGAAAAAAATTGGTTTATTAATGTTGTTTAGTAACGGCAAGTGAGTAATGAAGATGTGAGGGACAAATGGAATTCCATACCAATTATGTAATTCAGCTGTAATAACTTATAGCATGTCTTTGTACATGGAAAGTAAATCCTGCCTTTTAATTTATTAATTCTCTTTATTTAATAGCTTGATTATATTGTACAAACTAGTGTTCTTGTGAAATACGTATTTAATGAGAAAAATGTAATTAAGTGACACTGCATATATATGTAGCTTCTGTAGACGTCAGCAATGGACACAAAGACTATACATCATCTTTTCTTAGGGGGCCTTGTGAACGTGTTTTACCCGTTGTAAGAGCACATTTCCAATCATGTCAATAACATTCTGAACGCTCTCTGAAGAACGGCATTGCAGACAGTCTTATACTCATTTGTGCATACTATCTACAGACTGATGGACCTGCCCAGGGTGAATAAGCATACAGTGTGTGCATGTGCTTAATGAGAATTTTGTCAGAGGGTTGGGTCAAGATGGCTGTAGACCAGTTAATATTCTTACTTAAAGAATTAATCTTAATTAATTAAACTTCTTAATCACCCGGAAGAATTAATTGCACTACTCAAGGTATTAAGAAAGGCCGTTCTAGCATTTTCTTATGCTTCTTATGTACCCTCTTCCTTAATTTATATTTAAATTCTGATAACTGATTTTTTTTAAAACAAGCATGTATTAAATGAAGAGAATCAGGTGAATGTTACATTTGAGTTGTGTTATGAATAGAAATCTAATGCATTATTTAATAAGAGATAAGGAGGTGTATTTTATGTGTCTAACTCTTCTTCCTCTGAGACCTTTTTCTTCATCATTCCTTTATTAAAGCTTCAGTTGGCATGGAAGTTCCAGTAGTGCTTTGGCAAAACTGCAGTACAGAAGTTGGTGTGCATTAAAAAAGTTGCAGTGTTTTTCTGTCGATTTGCAGAGTTTGAGAGTGAAGAGATCATTATATTCACATTAAATTACTTATTTTCCAAGCTCCATGTTTAACTTAATGTCAGATGTCTAAAAAGCAAATTACTGGTCAGTGTCTTACACTGGTAGCATTAAAAGAGATGAGACAATGTAGCCACAGGTAAATTTTTCCTAAGTGCCTTATAAGAACATATGGGGGAGGGGGGGGCGGAAGGGGAAGGAAAAAAAAAATCTCTGGCAGAGCTTTAATGAAGTCTATGAAACCAGATAGACATGAGGAAAAAAAACCCAGGAGACCTGCTGGTAAGACCTTTATTTGGCTTTGGTGGAAGCCTTGCTTTGCTGAATATTTGATGAAACAGACTGCAGATGTCTGCAGTAAAATCTAGTCAAATCCCTGTTGGCAGTTAAGAGTTAGTTGTCCTTTCTGGGATTTGCAGTGATTGAATCTGCCCGACATCCCTGTCTGACAGAGAGGAGTGGGGGAAGCAGAGACAGCAGCGAACATAATGAACAATTAACACCAAACAGCACTCTTTGGACTTTGGGTCCTTGCAGAATGCTGATACTCCACCAGCAAAGTAACCCAAGACAAAGTTCTGCCAGTCAAACAAGGTATTTTAACCAACCTTCACTCAGGAAGAGTAGCACGGTACATAATAATGTCATCAAACTATGCATCCATCGAACCCCCTTTTAAACTACTGTTGGAACATAAGGGAGTAAGGTCTAAAGTGTAACATCATTATGCCTGTGCCCTTGCTGTTTGGAATAACATAATAGCATAATGGATTTGAAAATGATAGCCTTTTTACAAGGGCTGTGATTAACTTGTGCATGAGATTTTTATATCATTCTGGTTTAGAACCGAAAACTGCTGTTATATGCAGAGAAGAAAATATAAGTGTGTATGATCTAGATTTTGGGAAAAATAGAAAATGCTATGAACTTAAAGGACACTTGAAAATCTTTGATGTTTTCACATTGTATATAACAGCCACCTGAGATAGATAAGGGGGAGGGAAATTGTGGAAGAATAATCCACACTGCTGTTTACGCACCAAGGATTTTGTGCAGGGTTGGAAGAACTGGAAAGGATAGAAAAGTAGCAACCAAGAAAGCAGATGGATGCTAGGGAATGAGAAATAGAAGAGAAATAAATAACAGAGGACATAATAATAAGAGGTAGGAGAGGGAAGAAAGAATGAAGAGAGAACTACTGTGTGAAAGGAGCAGGGAAGAGCTAAAGCAGCTTTTGGACAGAAAAATAACTGAAGATGATGTGTGAGGACAGAGATGTAAGTAGAGACAAGAAAAATAAAAAGGGATGGAGAGGGAGGAACAAAAAGAATAAATAAAAGGGAGGAAGGTTGAATTAAATCCATCTTGACAAAACCAGTAAAATTTATCTATCTTTTATAGTATATATAAAAAGCTACTGTTCTAGATGTATGTTAACTGCGTAGCTCCTATCCTGTCCATTGATCTAAGGAAAGGATGGTAGGGCTGTCAAACAATATTGCATGAAACTTATAAAACTGGAGAAGTATCAACCTAATGATAATTAAAAGGGGGAATAAAAAGTAAACTTCTGCTTTTAATTTTTAATGTGAAGATTTAAAGTCGTATAGCATACCTCTTGGTAAAATTGTCATATTATTTTCATGACATTATGAATTGCTTTTATAATGGTCATAGATAATGAGAGATATTGCTGATATTTTTTCCTTTGGTGGTTTTAGAATGTGCTCTTTCCATGAATAGACTACGTTCATATATAAAAATTATATGTGGTAGAGATGCAAAGACTTCTTTTTTTTGAGAAGTGATTATAGAAACTGGGGAATTCTGTAGCCGGGCTTTACTTGAGAACAAGAGAGGCAGAATAAAGCACAGATTTTATTTAAAATATAAACTTGCAGGAACTTTACAGGGTTAACCTTTAAGGGTGTAGAAATATACAAGTTGCTATAATTCTCCTAAGTATTTTATTTCAAGCTGCAAATAGTCTTTTAAAATATATACTTGTGCATAAACTCATACAAAGTATTGATGTCAGAGTTATTAGGATAATTATAATGACTGGGATAAAAACATGATTTCATTTGCCTCTTCTACTCTATATGTTCCCACTCTCCTGGAAAAACTGAGACTGAACAGATCCACACTTTCACATGTGGATCTGTCCAACAAAGAAGAAAGGACTGGAAGGGTTCTTAATCAAGCATATGTATTTTGATCTTCCAGAGTACTATGGCAAGAAGATAACACACACACACACAAGTTTAAGTTCAAATGTGAATACCCTGGTTATTAAACAGAAAGATAAGCTTGAATAAGACTTCCAGCGTCCTTTAGCATCCAGCAGTATGGGCTGGAAGAGAACTTGAAAGCTTATCTAACACAAATACTCTGAGCAAGAACAAGACCAAAGCGAACAGCTTTACTTCTGGGCATTCTGGCACGTATATGAAATATTTCTGATCATGTATGTTTCTGAGACAAGGAAAATACCTGTGGCTGTACGTGGTAACAGATCTATCTCCTCTTTCTCTGCTCTTTTGGAAGTTTAAGAAAAGTAGGTAGCCTTCCGTTAATATAACACAATTTGGGTGATCTTTCAGATATAAAAGTTATTTATGGGTGGGTGGGTGTGTTGTAATTAAAAAAAAATAAAATGTTCTTGTAACTGGTCAAATTGGAAGAAAATATGACAAGTGTTACACAGCATAGCTAGTTTATTTATTTATATACATATAACCAGACACAAGCTTGGTATTTCTATAGCTATATGTTGCTGTCTAGTACACTGAGAACAATATCAAACAATTATTGAAATGGTCTTCAAATTAATGTGTAATTGTGATTTCTAAAAAAAGTATAATTGAATTCATTTATTGTACAAAAGGTTTTTAGGAATCTGAGGCACTCTGGTCTGTTCACTGTTGACATTGATGCACCTTAGAATTCAAAACTGTCAACCAATTTTCCAAAATGGGATACTGAGATAAAATGCCTACCTTCATACTTTGCTGTCTGATTTTCAAAATAACTTGAGCTGGCCAGTGGTTCTTTGAAGGCACTACAGAAGATACTGGGCTTTTTCTGTCATTCAGATCTGTTTCTGAAACTGATGTTTTCTTTATGAAAACCTTGGTTCTTGATTCAGAAAAACACTTAAACCTCCTGGGCCTTGAGTAGAATTCCAAGGTACATGCTTGAAGCCAGGATGTGCTTCAGTGCTTTCCTGAATTGAGGTATCAAGGCAGTCGTGTTTTCTCCTTAAAAATCTCATTGTAACAGCTGAAGAACATCTTTGCAGAGACTGAAAGACAACTCCGTTCTGAGAGAAAGCTGCTTGCTGATTCGCAAAAGGCAAATGTTAATGCATTTACACCCTTAATGACTGATGTACAATAGGGATAAAATACAAGAAGAGAAATGCTGAAGTGATTCCAGTGTGATTACATCCAAATTATACTGCTCGTTTCTTTCAGAACAGAAAACAATGGCAGGCTAATGAGAGCTCTACTTTTTCTTAATACAATAAGGCTGTTAACCAACTGGATCTGCAAACTTTTTTTTCTGCAGTTTGCATCTGTTCAAATGGCATTATAGACATTAAACAGTTAATTTCTGTTAGCTCCTGAGGTCACATAAAAGCTTGGAAAACTACTGTAGATGCACTTATATTTTCAGTGATGCATTACTTCTTCCAGCCTTAGGTCTAAAATAATAGCATAAAGTCACTATCTGGCCATTATCTCCATTCAGCTATATGCTGCTTTTTCAAATCCCATCATAAATTTATTTATAGATTATTTGCAGAATTCATTCCCTTCTTTATATCAGGTTTCAATAAAGATAATAGCAGTCAGGGACAAGACAACACTAAATGTCTTCATGCAACACTGCTTTTGTGCAGTAAAATAATCTTAGCACTTCTGGGAATGACACTGAGCAGGTTAAATTATCGGCAGGCAAGCTTGAAGCAGAATGCAGGGTCTTACATGCGTAAGCTTGGTGGTGATTAAAATATTTAAGACAGCCAGGCCTGTAATCTGAAACTGGTGTTTTCTGATTAATATTTGCTGGGGTTGGGAGCTGGGGGTAGGAACAAAGACCAGGAGGTATCTTTTTCCCCAAGCTGGAAAATGTTAGTATCTCCTTTTGAAATGTTTGGATTTTATGTTTCTTATTTTGTTATAATAAACTATCTCAAGGGACTCCAAAATTAGAAGATGTTTTTTGATAGACTCAAAGACTGCATCTTCAGGTGTTTTCTTTTCGATACAGTTCTTACTGTATGTAGTGCTGTCCTGCAAATCCCAGTGAAACCCAAATTCAGTGCCTCACTACTATTTTCCTACACTGGTTATCATAAATGGGGACCGTAATGGAAATCTATCAATCTTTACATGCTCGTGCTGTCCATTTGTGGTATGTGTCTTGCGCTGAAGAGAGATTTTGGAAGCAGATGCGATGCAGTACTCGTGACACTTGTGATGTAGCCAGATCAGTCAGTAAAACTGCTGTGTGTTGGATGAGACTGGCATGCAGATGGGAGTGAGTTGGATCAAAGCTGAGGAACTCAGGGAAGATGTTTGTTGGCAGAGGGAATCGACCAAGATCTGTTAGGCGTAATATCAGACGTGCTGGCCAAGCACTGGGTGCCCTCTGTCAGCTGGGTTCTGAATCTGGGCATGTGGTGGCTCCTACTTGCCGCTGGATTGCAGCGGTTACAGCCACCGCTGTTTTTATTTCTGTTTGACCACCTGCCTGTGTTACTGTGCTTTGTCAGAGCTGCACCTTTCCAACAGGGTAACAGGGTACAAGGTCTTGCTTTTTTTTTTTAATGTGGTTTGCTTTTCCATGAGTTCATTAGGTGTTATCCACAATATAGTTACTCTTCAAATAGGCATGACCTACAACCTGAGCAATGATGCTACAGCAGCTAAAAGAATATGAAACACTCAATTGTTTTCTAAATATCTATGAAGTAGCTGTAGGCAAGAACAAATGTGGGTTGGTTTTGAGTCTGTTCAGGGGTTCAGTGTTCAGGTTCTCATTAGTTTTTCTCCTGAGTATGCACTGTGTTGGATTTGTTCAGTCATTCTCCCTGGCTTCTTGCCAAGAGCTATATATAACCTAGCAATATATGCACTATATTCCACAACTGTGCTGTCACAAAGAAACAATTCATGTGTGGTCATGACTGTCAGAATGTGTTGGATACTGCCTTTAATTAGGGAAAAAATTACAGCATGCCAGTACTTTGCATCTAAAGAATGTGTTTAAAAATAGAAAGTGGTTCCAGAGAATTTCCAGGCTCACAAAGAGCAGCTGTGATACAGTTTATCTCCATTTCCCAAAGAAACACCACCTGAGTGGTGAGTTGAACTTTGGTCAAGATAGGAGGGTGTTTGGATTCAGAATAACTAATGACGAGCCGTGAGAAGCAGTAGGGAAGGTTATGATTGTCTTGTGTTAAGGCTCCTCCCAAATGTGTTGGTGGGATTTGTTTTGTTTTTAAAGACCGTTACTGCCGTTACAGTAAGTCCAAAAGTAGCAGTATTCAAATGTTCCTGAACTGACTCTAAGCTATAAAATATCTCTTAGTAATACCAGCATTGTAAAATAGGAGTGCTTTATTTACCAGACCTAGTCAGTAATTCAGACCTTGATTATAGTTCTTTTGGTCTTTGTGTAAGAAATTGGGAAGAGTTATAGAGATTATGAATAGTTCTTTCATTTTTATTGATTAATTTGAAACTCTTAGGTAATATTTTGCTTTCAGAATTTCACTGATTTCTTCCATTGTTACGGATTATGCAGACTGAACATGTTAGGTTCTCACAACAATATACTGATTCAATATGTGCATTTAGTGTGTGTGTGATATGTCAGGACTTTATTACTTCAGTGATACAAAGGCACTGCGTATTTTCTTTTGAATTGCATCAGTTGCAGTCATGGTGATGGTAGATCGGCATATTGTTAGCTGTTCGGTGGTGGGAAGTGCAAGCTAGTAGTAAAGTAGAAGAAAGCCTCTGTCTTAGAAATGTATCGGTTGAATAGTTCAGACTCTTTTGTGCATTGTGCTTCCCCTGTGTTTGCAGTGTGATGGAAGCATTTATCTTATAACAGTTTTTTCTCTGGCAGCAGCTAAGACCTTGTGCTGCACCTGGCTACAGGAGAGCAGGTATGTATGAACAGGAGGTCACATGGTCTGAAGTACCAAAGTACATTATTAGGCTGGGAAATATATGTTACATTTCTGTAAATGCAAGTCCCTCAGCAGGTAGATACTCTCAGCTGCAGTGCAGCAGCTATTCCATTGCTTTATAATCCTTTTGATAGATCTGTGTTACGCTTTAATTAGATAAATATAAATTTAACTTTAATGGTGACGCATTTGTGTCAGCATGTTCCTGTGGCAGTGTCATGTTGTCTGTAAAGACAGGCAGTAGGAAAAGAAAGCGAGGCCTGTGCGAAACAGCTGGAAGAGTAACTGTGGGTGGTGGTGCCGGAGAGGGAGCTGTGTGGTCTTGGTGCAGCTCTGGGACACGCTTAGCCAGTGGGATGTTTTGGAAGCTTTTTGTCATAAAGCTACTCAGCCTTAGTAGGTATCTCAAAAGGGAAAAGCTGCCAGGACAGTAATCTGCCCTCTCTGGATATATGAAGGCTTAAATTATTTACTGTTTTGTCTGTTTCTGTGAATTCAGCAGCTGTACCGGAGGTTTATTCTATGCAATTTCTGTTTATATGGATTATGCTACTATTATTCAAAGTTTCCTGAAAGTTTTGGGGGCTTTTTTCTGTCATTTTCAGGTAAAAACTTTTGTATTGCATTAAAATCTTTCCAGTGGAAGTGCACAATTGCATATATTAATAATTGCATCTGTTAGCTAGGTTGTATATAGCCTTAATTAAGGCAGTTTCATATGCCAGGGGACCTTGCCCTTCCTTATTATTGCCAGACAGATTGAATTTGCATTCAGCTGACTACAACCAAAGATTTCTAATGCCAATGAAAGTCACACAACAGAATCTTCTCTGTCCTGTTAATTAAACACCAAATGAGCTGCTTCTGCTCCCACCATGTTGACTTAAGATATATGGGCAAAACCATTGTAACTTGAAAGCCTCACAAGGAACATCTTCCCCTGACATTCAGTATACACAGGGTATATACTGAAGCCTAAGAATGTCCAAGAAGCAAAGTGTTGCTTCTGAAAAAGGCAAAATCATCTCTTGGGGTTCGGTATATGGTGTTTCTGGGGTGTGATAACTTGACAGAGGTGTTTATGCTTAGTAGTTAAAGTGTTTGTCCAGCTAAACTGTTTAATATTCTGCACAGTGTATAGTAGTTCATATATATCTGCCACATAAATATAGCGTATAATTACATGTTAAATTTCTTAGCTTTAGTTGTTTTAAGTATCTTAATGTGGTGGAGGAGTCATCGTCTTGCCTCTCTGCTTTTCTCCTCTTCCTGTGGTTAAAACTTGCTTTCTGGCACAAGATTTACTTCGTGCTCTTGCAGCACAGGCAGTGTTCTGAGCGCGGGAGGGGGGGGGGGGGGGGGGCATGCCCTGAAGAGTCCAAACCTGAAAAGAGATTCCAGCTCAGCTTGATCAGCGTGGTGTTCACTGGACTGGTCTCTGTCTTTCCAACCTATCTGTTTTTCCATTTCAGACAAAAAGACTGTTGGCCTAAAAGATCACATACCTTCCTCACACCCCTTTTTTTAAATTGCCACATAGGACTAAGTTCATGACTGTCTCTCCTTGCACCTATGTCGGCAAGTGCTGTCGGTGTCTTCAGCCTTGCTGCATTCCTCCTGGGAGGGGTGAGGCTCCCTGAGAGGCTGGCTGGGGACTGTCTTCCTGAAGACTACTCCCAGTCACTCTCTATCCTCATCAGAGAGCCCTGCTTCTCTTTTACTTGAAATATTTAGGAGCTGCACTGAAATCAGCGTGATGCCAGTGCATAGGTGAATGTTTACCACGTGCTTTGTGAAGTTAGCGTGGAGGGCCTTTGCTCAGCTTTAGCCATGTTCTTGACACACTTTTCCATTTAGTGCAGCTAAATGGAAAAGGACATCTGCATTTTCCTTTTTTTTTTTTTTAAATTTGGCATTAGTCTCTTCCAGTTTCTTAAAAGATATTAAACAACAGCAAGCAAAAGACGTCAGAGAAAAGACAGGGATCTCTTGAAATGATACATTGCAAGGTTGTTTAAAAATGCTCAAGCGTGTGCTTTAGCCAACAAATAGAGGAAATTGAGGTATCTCGTTTGTACGCAGTCTGCCTCTGTAGGCTTAGTGGCTTGTGTCCAAGACCTTTTAAAGAAGGGTCTCATTTTGTGTTTAAAAAAGATCTCTGTAAAATAATCTAATCAGAATACATTATGTTTCTGCTTTCTTTGCTCTAAAGAATGAGCAGCAGGGGATTTGGCATTCGTGGCTTCTGTAGCTTTGGAAAACTGTAACATTCCACATAACGTGCCTTTTGTAAATGTGTTATGAAACTTGGAAGAAGTCTGTCGAGTGAACCTGTAAAGCTGTCGGGTTATTTGAGGATTATGAAATTACTACTTGAATAACAGAGAGCTTCGGATTAGTCCCTCTAAAACATAAAGGGAGTAGTAAGCATCCCCTTGGCCACACTTGCATTTGGTAATAAAATGCAGCTTGAATTAATGCCCCTCAGCATACATATACAGAACTACCATCAATGCAGTAGCAAACAGGTCATGCATGTGACAGTGCTTATGCAGCTGCTTTTATAATACACAGTGGGGTATGTCCTAAATTCTTGAAGGAGGCAGCAAAAACTTTGGAAGAAGCAAGCAGCCAACCGTTTGGTCTGATGTTCTTTACTGAAAGCTTGCCTTCCTGCAGAGACTGTTCCTCCCAGCCCTGTTCCTCTGCTGGGTGTGTTTAACAGTGTGGTGTGAAGATATAGAGAATGGTGTAATGTAAGTCTACTCTTAGTAATACGTACAGTGTTTGAGAACTAAATGGTTACTTGGCTAGCATGAGAGAACTTTCTGAATATCCCAGGAAAATGAGAAGTCTATGGCAAAGATGCATGTAACTGTACAGTGGCCCTTGCTTAGTAGCTGCAATGTTAACAGCGTGGGGAAGATCTCGGTTCTGAGGATCTGCATGAGTGGAAGATCCACTGGGTTACGTACGGAAGCATAACGTAGTAACAATAGTGTAATGGTGATCTGGAGGAACTTACTTTGTTGACATCTCTGGTTTTGGCAATTGCTTAATTTGCGGTGAGTTCTTTGAGAAATCTAAATCCTTGTTTAGTTGCAAGTTTTAGGTGGGAGGGAGGGAGAATCGATCCCTTTGTTTCTAAAACACTTTCATCTTTCCTGTCCTATAAAATCAACAAAACACAAAGCCATACAGATGAATTCACTTCAAAAAACTCATTAGAAAATTTAGTGGTCCAATCCGTTTAGGGTCATAGCTGATGAACTTGCTTTTCATTCTACTTCTGACTCTCATTGCACACTGGGAATGAAAGAACTGGAAGAGCAGACATCCAAATGTTTTCCTCTGTCTTTATGGTCCCTGAATATTTGACGTCTTTCGAGTGCACGATGCCATCAGTGGATAGTAAAATAAAAGGA
Source organism: Falco naumanni (assembly GCF_017639655.2). Taxonomy (NCBI): domain Eukaryota; kingdom Metazoa; phylum Chordata; class Aves; order Falconiformes; family Falconidae; genus Falco; species Falco naumanni. The sequence continues at coordinate 83,126,401 of NC_054059.1, forward strand.
AAAAGAGGAAAAAATAAGGTGGTAAAGATCATTGATTGGTGAGAGAAATGAAGAGCATGCTCAAGGCTCAGAAGAGCAGGAAAATGTTGAGGAGACTGGAGAAAAGGAAACTTCTCTGGATAACGTGCAGGTGAAAAAGGAAAGCAATAAGAAGATAAAGTAAGTGAACAGAGACTGGAAAATAAAAGTTGGAGGAAGCCATTCCAGGACAAGAAGTGAGGAAGGACTTTCTCTCCTGTGAAGGAATGGATGAAAAGGATAAACTCCACCCTAAGACAGAGTAAATCATCGTTCAGTGATGCCACAGCCAGTGTTGTGTAGGAGCCGTGTGAATGGGAAAGAGACATCACTAAATTAGAGGGAAATCAACACTGCAAAAGCAAGAAGAGAGCCTCACGAAAAAGAGAAGATTGGGAAGAGTTTAGCTTCATGAAAAAACCCCCCACCACAAATCTTTTATCCCTGTCCCCACTGTAAGGACCCTCAGGCCACTTGTAGACGTTACTGTCCCTGCACAGCCCTGCCCAGGGCTCCCCCTGACCTGCCCACAGCCCAGGACCCCCTTTTCATCCCCCTGGGCTATCAGCCCCCACTCCAGAAACACTGCAGCAGGGCTGGCCCCCAGCTCCCCACAGCCCTGCCCTGCCCAGCTGAGCCATGCCCACCTGTGGGTCCACATCCCAGCCCAGCTTTGGCCCGTCCCCAGGGAGGTGCCCGATGCCTGGGGCTGCTCCTGGCTGGAGGGTGGGATGGACCTGGCTGCTCCTCAGCACTCCCCATGGGGATTTCCCACCGCTCCTGGTGCCTGGTCCCCATGGAGCTGTGCCTTGATACACACATGGCTACCCCTTGATTGCCTAATAATTTTCTCCCCTACGTAAAATCGCCGGGAGGCCAAGCACTGCTGATGTCAGCATTTGTGAATTATTGTGAAAACACTGATTGAGTTGGATGAGGCATGCAAGTTAGAGGAGCAAAGTTTGTAGAGCATCGGTACTGTGCTTTTATTAGACAAACTAAAAATCCCAAACATTTGGATGCACAGTAGCTTTCCTGGGTCTGACCTTGTCTTTCAATGTCCTTAAGACTATTCTTGTGGTCCCAAAACTACTGTATATCCTAAAGGACAACACAGTCTACTAGAAAGCTGAAGGTTTTCCTCCTGGAGGGTGGTTACTGGAAGCAGTGCTGCTTATGCCTTTGCTGGGGAGCTGGAGGGAGAAAGTGGAAGGTTTGCTGATTGTGCCAAGTTGCTTTAGTTTATAGACTAGAAGTGTGAAATTTAGATACATGAGTGGAAAACGGTATGAGGAATATGTTTTGGATGAATGTGACATTATCCAAAACAGCTTATTGTTATTTTCTCAGATTGCAAGCTTTGAAAAAACAAGAGGAAGCTTTGTCCTTTAGGGAAAAGCAGGTAGGCTGGTGACGATGCTTGACTAGAGCGTAATAGAATAAAAAGAAGGTAGAGCTTATTTGTTTAATAGTAGTCATCATGTGACTGAGTACTCCTTATTGCCTTGCCTTCAGAAGTGTAAGTCAAAACTTGAAACTGGCTAGAGAAGAGCAGTGAATGAAAAGTAGGAATGGCAATACAACATTATCAAATATAGATTTTCTTTTTATAGACTTGAAGGAGTCAAAATTCTGAAGATAACAGTGAAAACTGGTGGCTCTCTTCTAGTTTTCACAATAATGTGGAAAAAAAGGGATGCTATTGGAACGGAAGTGAACCATGGCGCTTCAGTGAAGTTGCCAGTTGCATTAGTACCAATTTCAAGGAACTGGGTTTGAAATCACTGCAGAGATTATACGAGGGAATTCTCAAGAGTGGATGGCTCCCCAGGCTCCCATTTGCCTTGCTGAGCATTCTAGTCGAGGTAATGATAAAAACAATAATTAAAAAGTCATTTGTTCTGCAGGATTGGGAGGATTGAGTTGATCCCCTGTGGGATCAGGAGGATTGTTTTTCCTCAATATGTAATGTTGCACAATTGATTTAAGCCCGGAGTTGTTATTACTTTTTGGTTATGTTTCGTTCTAAAACTGTTAATCAGTGCGGTTGCTCCGATGCAATAAAAATCGACTTACATGATAGATGTTAGCTTTCATTTAATTGTGGGTTTTTTTTTTTCTTTTCCTTTTTTCCCCTCCAAATAGTTCATTTGTTTGAAACTTCTAGTCTTGAATTTACTTCATTCTAGTTGATCTGGCAGTTTCTTAACTGTACTTCCAGTAATACTCAATTTATCAGTATTCAAGATAACTCCAATTATTTTCCTTTCGCTCTAGATCAGAGCGTAAATGGTGTTGCACAGCTGAAAGTTTCATTGCTGGAGAAAATAGAAGTACTTATTTGAAGTGGGGAAAAATACTGTGCTGCATATACAGAGAAAATTGCATGTCTTTTTTTTTTTTCAGTATGACAAAAATAACAAGAATAAATCTTGAACTATATTCACACACTTGCACATGCAGTGTAGGTACAGAAGAAGTATTTCAATGGGATGATTTATTTTTTGCAAAACCAGCACAAGGCATCTAAATCACCTGCTTAGTGGGGCTCACTATGAACCAGTAATGTGATGTAGCTATGAAGAAGGGAAATGAAGGTGTAGGATATATCAAGCAAAGTATTTTCAGTAAACATAAAATTATTAATACCACTGTATTAGGTCACTGATGGGAATTCTTCTGTAATTTTGCCTGTAGTTCTTGCCCCTATTGTTCAAGAAGGGTGAATTTAAAGTGGCGCAGGTAAAAGTAAAGGTTGTGGGCTGGCTGTAGTGAAGGAGAGACTTTTTTATGAGACATGTGGAAGAGCTTGGCTTGTTTAGCCTAGGTCAATAAAAACTTAGACTGTGGCCTTTAAAAATGTTGGGGTAAACATCAGGCAAGGGTAAGAGTTAAGGCTAAGGACAATATTGGCACTGAAACAAAAGGGTATGAGAGGACCCTGAATAAGCTTAGCCTGGAAATTAGGAGAAGGTTTGTAATTCTCGGAGGAGTTCAGGCTGCTACTAGGTACAAAGATGAGGGACAAAAGGTGACTGTGGTAAAAGTTGACCTTAGCAGGTTGGTGGCTACTCTCAGATGATATCTGTGACGATGGAAGCAAAGGCCCAGGAGCTTTCCTGAAGTTTTGTTTTTGTTCCTTTGCGCATATTCAGATTGTTACTTCACTGGAGAGAACCAAAAGGGTTATCTGGAGTACTTCGCTCTTCATCCTGGAGACAGTTTTCCCATAAGGTCCCTATTGGTGTATTTCTGTTCCAAGCCATTGAGGAAATAATGAGAGTAGATAGTTCCTTTTCTTAAATGGCTGTGATCAATAATTTTTCAGTTGGTGAGGTCTGCCTCATTGGCATGCCAACATTTAAAGTGAACTTTAGCAAGCTGAAGTACTCAAGCTAGTGCACGCTCTTCCAGACTTGAGTTGTGACTCTGCTCTGGCATTGCCACCAACAGTGGTGACAGTAAAGAGGTGTGGGAAGATGAAAGAAGCAGTAGCAGCCTAGGAGGAGAGGCAAGGATGCAGAACTAGGAAAATGGTGATAGGGAGGTGACACATTCCTAGCCATGCTGGGCTAGGACGGATGAGGTGCGCAGCATCGGCAGGCAAAGATGCAGCTTTATGTGTCCGGGAGGGGCAACAGGGAATGTGAAGGCTGGGAGGTAAGAAACAAAGGGAAGATAAAAGCTGAGAACCTGAGGCTGGTAGGACAGTCCTGTGAGAGGTATAAAGAAGTACAAAGGAAGAGAAGACAGTAGTAGCAGTGAGTCACATCCCAAAGAGCAAGGTGAAAGGTAAGATGCACTCACATCCTAGCGCACTTGGAGTTGCCTCTATAAAGAAGGATTTTGAGAGGATGATATTTCAGATAACAAAAAAGTTGTTCTGAGCTGGTCTAGGGATTTGTTCTGCTATTGCTGAAAGGGTAGGAAGTATGTGTGGATTTCTGACTTTCAAACTATCTTTCTGCAATGCTTCCTTTAGATATTTTTTTCTAAACTTTTTTTCTTACTGTCTTCTCCCTCATGTCTCGGTTGGGCTCCCTAGTTTAGTAGGGGAACAGTTGACTTGACTAGCACACAAACCTTATAATGAGAAACTCTTTGCTATAAGCTCTGTGGTGGAGGCAGGAGGTTCTCTCTGTAATCTTTCTTTCTTCGGGAAATCTCAATTTAGTCTATATTTTGTTCTTCTGAAGTTGTATCTCTGTGCTATAGACACAGTGCTCACGCGTCCATAGTTGTTTGAGATGTTTGTGCTGTGGGCAGGAAGAAGTTCACGTGGGTATGTGCGGATCCAAAATGACAGAGTTTGCCTTTGGGCAGTCTGGGAAGCCCGTCCCCAGCTGCCATGGGCTCCCAAACTTCTATAAAAACTAGAAAATATCTCTGACAGTTGTAATATATTGATTACTTTCAACAAGTTGTTATATCAAGTCAAAAACCCCCAAACAGACGGGCTGGTGCATGCAGTCCAAAACAGATCCATGGTTTTAGGTAGTATAGCAACATTTTTCCCTTTTTTCTGTTCTTGAATGCCTTGCCTGATTTGCCTTAACATCTCTAGGGAAAAAAAACCCACCACTGACTGTGTAAGGTCCTTAAAGAGTTTGTGGAATCAAGTTTTGGAGGTTCCTGTTTATAATTGTTCTGCCTTTCACTCACAAGTGATCTTCCTTTTAGTAATGATAAAAAACCTGACAATAATTTGCAAAGGATTTGCTACATTTATGAAAGTACTATGCTAGTCTTCCAGACATTGATACATAACTTACGATATGTCCTGATAATATATTATTGATGAAATGCTGGAAAAATATGATGGTTTTAAATGTACAAAAGTGAAGAGGAAAGGAGAAACAAAGTGATAGTCTGTACAAACTTATTTTGAATGTGTGAAGTTAAGTCAAGAGTAAATGTTATGTTCTGTATTTTACAGATCAGCAGGGCAATGTGATGCTTTATTTGTGGAGCTACACAAGATTGTACTGTCAGCATTATGTGTGTGAGCTTTTTACGAGGATGAGATTATCACCTTATTTGAACAAAGTGTCAAGTCTGAAGATAGGAGTATCTTTTAATGTTTGGGGTTTTGTTTTTTTTTAATGCTGTGACGCTTTCAAATCACTTTAACAACTGGTTAGTTAATATTATATAAGAACACGAATATGTAATACGATGATTTTCCAGCTTTACAATGCAGAGGTTATTACTCTTCCTACCGGAACTATTCCTCTGCCGTGTTGCTCTTCAGGAGTTTCATTAGAGTGAGTCTTTAGGAGAGACTCCAGGACGTAACAGACTAGTAACTGAGCCTTGGCATGTTGGATGCAATTGATAGCTGGATGCAACCCCTCTCAGCCCACTAACAAGGGTGCCATTTAGCAGTCCTTACAAGGTGATGGAATTTTGTTTGCTGCTGCCTTTGTATGTGTAACCATTAGCTGTGGCTAGAGGTTTATCTAGCCATAGGAGTGCAAAAAATTGCTGTCTAAGTACCTGTTGAACAGTGTACAGTTACGTAACTTGGCACTTAAGGGCTGCGATAGAGGAAAGTGGTGATAACCTAAGGAATTTGGGAAGAGACAGTTTAGCATTATCCAAGAGCTATTTAAGACTGACACTTCTCTGGTGAAAGATAACATATGATGTGTATCAAGAGTTGATGGAACACTCTGTTTATTTTTGTCTCTTCATTTTTGTTTTGGTCTCTGGTTTTGGTTGTTTTTTTGGGTTGTTTTTTTTGTGGGTTTTTTGTTGTTATTTTGGGGGAGTGGTGTTTTTTGGCTTTGTTTTCTTTTTGTTTTTTTTTTTGTGTTTTTTTGTGGTTTTTTGGTGGTTTTGTTTTTTTGTTTGTTGGGGGTTTTTTGTTTGGTTTTTGGTTTGGGTTTTTTTGTTGTTGGTGGTTTTTTTGTTTAGTTTTTCAGTTTGTTTTGGGGTTTTTTTTGTTTGTTTTTTCTTTTCCCCATTAAAAAATGACACTGCTAATAAGAGCTCAGAAAGTTTATTCTGGGGCATTATGTCTGTGGTTGATTCAGGGGGAAGACTGCCATCTACAGAATCCTTAATCTTCCCTGTGACAACAGCTCCGTCATGCCAGCAGTGCTCAGATGCTGGTGGACAGGCTTTACTCTTAGCTGGTGAGATCTGATGTGCTCAGCCTTTTCTAAGGAAATTGCCTAAAACCTGCTTCAGAGTGGACCTGCTTTTCCATTGGTCTGAGAAAACTTCATCTGTAAGCTCCTTTCCCCAGTATAGCCCAGAAAAAGATTAAGATGCATAACCTTGTCTTAACATTGCTTTTGTAATCTTCTCTAGATGAACTATAAGGGAGTGGAGGAAAAGAGAAATAAAAAGGATGTAGCATGGAGATGAGTATTAAGTCAAAGTGTTCTGGAGGGGATCAAAAGAGCAGCGGCTGCAAAGCAAAAAAAAGCACACTCCCACCCAAACAACCAAAAAAACCCAACACCAGAATACCTCACAAAATACAAAAAAGGCAAGAGGCTTTTATTTTTTTTATTTTTTTTTTTTCCTCTGTACTGACTGTGGCTCTCATCACTGTTTCTTAGGCGGCGAGAGAAATGTTCTTTTTGATTCCATGAATAATGGATATGGAAAGTCTCCTTTTGAAGGTGCTTCGTTTAGCACTCATTCCTCCATGTGGAACAATCATCTAGATGTGTGGGCAGGTGCTAACAAATTTCTGTAGGCTTGTATTTAATGTCTAAGCTTCCACTGATGAGCTGTGTTTCCAGAATTCAATTAAAAACGTTCAGTAAAAGAATGAAAGAGACATTAAATGAAATAGAAGTAGACAACTTTGAACTAGTAAAGCAAAACAGAAAAAATTATATTTCACTTGAAAAACAGACAGAATCGAGATACAGCGAAGGAGAAGGATCAGGGGTGCCAGGAAACACGACTATTTCTGACCACAGTGGCCAGCGATACAGCACAAGATAGCTCCTCGCCTAGCATAAGGTCACATTGGCAAGACGCAGAAACCCTGTGCATCTTGCCAACGCTCACGTGATGCTCACAACACACTGCAGACTGGCAGGTAGCAGTGACTGTCACTGTCAGATGCCTGGAACCTGGGGATTAGAGCACTATTTTTGTATTTGTGTAAATGCTTCTCCTCCAATGTTTCTGAAGCATGTAAGAAAGGAGAGGTGTCTGACCACTGTCTTGACATCTCAGCAAGAGGGGCAGAGCCATGTAGGAACTGGGGTTTTCCTTCATGAGGAAGAGAGATACGGCTGAAATTTAGTAGCTTTCATCATGACTTGAAATTTGAGTTCTGGCTGGATTCAGAGGAACCGAGGACAGAATCCCGGAGGGTCTGTGTGCCTTGCTGTCAAGCCAGGCAGTTGGCAGAACAAGTCCACATGGTACCATGCTTGGTTGGTGGTCTGGCAATTCTGGCAGCCCGGTAGATGGAAAATGACAGAAAATGCTATGGAGGAGGAAGGCTGCCAGCCTGACAGCTTAGCCTGCAGGGTGGGGAGCAAGCAACTTGGAAAGTCTGAGGGTCCTTTAGGTATGGTGAAGGAGTGGGGCAGTATGACTGGCGTGCATTGGGAACCAAGCTCCCTGGGTGTCTCTAGGCAGAGAGGGCAGGAAGTGTCTTCATCTTTCCCGAGGGAAATGAAGAGGTTTTTTAAGTAAAATCAACGTTTTCATGTGCTGTGATTATTTTTGTTAAGTGCAAGAAGCAAGAAAATTCATACAATGAGGGTGGTGAAACACTGGGCGACATTGCCCAGAGGATGCCCCATCCCTGGAAACATCCAAGACCAGGCTGGATGGGGCTCTGAGCAACCTGATCTGCATAAGATGTCCCTGCTCATTGCAGGGGGATGTCGGACTAGGTGACCTTTAAAGGTCCCTTCCAACCTAAACTATTCTATGATTCTATTATCATTATTATTATTTTAGGGCATCGTTTTCCCCCAAACAAAACCAAAATTGTGTTTTAGTGGAAAAATCCTGACCTGGTAGTTGTCATGCTTTTATAATTTCCAAAAGTTATTGTGTTTATCCTTAAGGTTTGGGAGGGGGGGGATGTGCCATGAAAGTGTTCTTGTTTTATACATCCCTTTGATCTGCTCATCTTTCTGGCCCACCTGACCTCCATCTGTATATTTGTTCCATCTGATATGCAGATTAGAGCCTTCTGGGATTGAGTTGCTTCTCTGCTGTGTCTGATACGGTGAGATTTTGAGCCGGAATCCCTAATTATTGAACAGTATCATCTTTGACAGTAGTTCAGGTAACCTCTGAAGAGTAAATATGTGAGAGGGTTTTTAAATTTTTAGGAAACCTCTGAGAACTTGATCACAGGATGCAATGTATTGAGGCTTTTCTTTTTTCATTGCAGGAAAACCTTGTCAATTATTTCAGGAGATTTCAGTGGTTGCTAAAAAAAAAAACAACCCACCAAAGCTACCAAAAGGTAGCTTTCTGAGCTGACCTTTGCTGCTTTATCTCAGAATTACTTTCAGCAGTTCCAGGGACGTGAAAACATGGGGGAGGTAGAAGATTAATGACAAGACAGACCTTTTTGAGAATATTATTAGAACTAGATTTGAATTCTAGTGCAAAATAGATTAAGAACTTGGAGGTTAAGTAAAATCTGTATGTCTAAAGCGTTTCCTATTAAAGCGTAGAAGATCAGGTTTGTGTATGCTCAGGTATGCGTTTGACTTGTGTCAGTTTTGTGCCTTTTAAATTCACAATTAAAATAAGGAATACCTTAGGAGTGGCATGATTCTCCAGTAAATAACTGCCAAGTTTTTACCCTGGAGATTTTTTACTATCTGAGTTCACTTGGATGAGAAGTCTGTATCCTTTAGATACTTTGTGTGATTGCACATTGTCCGTTAAGTGATTTTCTGTATGCATCTATTTTTTTATTTTTTTTTTTAAGTTGGATGTACAACACAGTGAATGCATGTGTGTGAGAATTAGGGCATGTGTAAATAAGAGTGCATCTGGTCTAATTGGTAAGGCTCTGCCTAATGAGTTTCAGTGGTGCAAGAGACATTTCCAAATGGTCAAATTAATCTCTAACAACTTTTGATCTAAGGATTGATGGATTCCTGGAAAGAACTCGGATTATTCTTTAACATTGCTTTTCTTACTATTATGCAGCTTAATTTAGCCAGTAGAAGAACATTTTTCAGTTTTTTCTTAAGTGTAGTTTTATTTTCTGTGAAAGTGTAAATGGAAACGGATGATTTTTGCAAAGCTGTTAAAAAAGTAAACGATGCTTTAGCAAAGTATGCAGAAGATGTCCCTGGTTTTTAATATATTTTATAACATATAAAAGACCTGGCTACACTGTAGTAAATGAAATAAATAAACATTAACTACAGCTGTAAACAAAAATATTATATAATGTAAAAAGAAATGCAGTGTAACAATATTTTATATGGCATGCAAATTCATCAAGGTAGGAGACATGAGGACTTATATTAGCCCTACTAAATAAATGGGGAGAGTGGGGAGATGAGATTTTGTGTATATAAGGGCTTCTTTGTTTGCCTGTTTTCTTTCATCTTGTATGTGCACCTTCCCTTATGTTCTTGGCAGTCACATCACAGTACAGTTGTGTAACATGTATCTATATGGGTCAGTTTTTTCAGGGTATTCAATTGCCAGAAAATGCTTCCTCAGGTGTATTTCAAAAAATATTTCCTAAATACTTGAAACTGTTTTGGTTAGAGTTTTTTTTTTAAAAAAAAAAAATAAAATAAAAAATTGCAGAGTTGTGTGTTTGGTGTGTGGGTGGTTTTTTGGTGGTTTTTTTTCTGTTGGTGGGTTTGGGTTTTTTTGTTTGTTTTTTTCTGAAGTCATTGCTCTTGTGCAGGAGCTAGGCTCTTCTGGAGAGCTCTTATGGATATGTGTTAAAATGATGAGTTCTGAGCCTTTTTGAAGACCTTGTCCCATTTCAATTTGAAAGCTGAGACACTATGACCATCTTAAAAAAATGTGGCCTTTGCATAAATTAACGAATTTAATTTATAAATGCAGTGAATAGTAGAAATCATTTTGCATGTGCCTTCTTTCACAACCTATGCAATAACCCCGAAGTAAAACTTAAGTGCTCCTAAAATCCTCTAAGACAGTTTACCTCAACATTATTTTGGCTCTTTAGTTAGAATAATAGGTATCAGATTTTTAGTCTGTAATTTTGGTGGTACCATTCTAAATAGCACATTTATTTTCATTTTGTTAGTCGGCACTTGGCAAAAGCTTTTCAGCTCTCATCACGTCCAACACATAAACAAGTAATTGAAGCAGTCAGCAGGGAACAAAAGTTCAGAGCTGTACGTCTTGCTTCGCAATTTGGGTTCTAAAACTTTGTATGAATGTACTAATTGGCAAGGAACTTTGCCTGTGACCTTCACCTGGATTTCAGACGGTAACAGGGGGACATAAGTAAATTTTATTTTCCAACGGTGTGAGAATGTTACTTTTACTAGTTCTTGTTCCTCTTTACTTAGACTTGTTAAAATTATCAGCATCAGCACTCTCAAGTGCTTAGCTCAGAGTACAGGAGGTATGAAGTTAGCTGTGCAACTGCCTTGATGTTAAAACATCTCATCAATTGCAGTGCACGCTCGAGCCACTGTGAGTGGAGCCTGGGGTATCGATCTGGCAGAACTCTGGAACTCCTTGACTCTTTCGTCATATGTGGATCTCGTCCAATTCAAATGCCAAGTATTTATCACGATGACAAATTTTACAGTGTTTTTTCTGAATCTAGCTTTATGACCACAGTATGTCTATACTATATTTTTTGTATTTTGACAAATTACAGTGTAGACCAGTACAGGCTGTAGTATTCAAGGACAGTCTTTGACTTACTGTACAGGTACTTTTTCAAATCACTGTACTGTTGTTATAAAACTTTATAATTTAATTAGTAAAGATGTTAACATCAAACTATGAAAGCACATAAATCCATATAGGGTTTGCACTGAAAATCTAGGGACTTTCGCTTCTATTGGTAATTCTTTTCTGCTCATCTCTCAGTAGCAGATGTTAAGTCTGGATGGAGCAGACCATTTTTAGCCACAGCTCTTAATTTGGGGCAGAGATTTTTAGTATTACTTGCTTAGAATGATATTCTAAAATCTGTATGTATTTTTAATATGCCTGGTCGAGAAACTTCATGTTGCAGCACTATTTCATAAGACAAATGATATTTCTAAACCAAAATAATTCAATATGAATTTCAATTCATTCTTTATATGCATAACCAACTAAGTCAAAACTAATACAGCCTTCAGTGTCATTTGTCTCTTCCAGTATTTTATTACATTCCATATTTTTGAGAGTAATCACCCTGAGAAAGAAACTGTCTTTTTCCTTTCCTTCCATTAAATATATGCTCCTTAATTTTCCAGTGTTTTTCTGGAATCCATGCCTTGCTGGGTATACAGTTATTCTAATATTGAGGTGCTTATTGCAGTATAATTTATTCCTAAAGCACCAGAGAGAAATGTAATTTTTATAATTTTATCTAATTTTCTTACTGTAGATAATTACATCACATTACCTTAATGATGTGAGTAGGGCTGTACTATTTCATGTGAAAGCTGCAACCCTTATGACAGCTGTGTAAGTTACATGTAGTTAGATATGGCAATCAGGATAAAAGGAGTGAGTTTATTGTACAAAATAGTCATTCTTATTTCTGATCCTTTAGCTTTGTGCTTCATGACCCTCCAGTTACTTCATTCCTACATCCTTGTCTAGTACCATCTTGATCCTGCAGAGGTTTAGATGTACTTAACTTTATGCTCGAGGGACTTCTGTGGTGCTGCTCAAACTTCGTATGTGTAAGTGCCTCTGTAAGCCTTTGCAGAAACCTTTGCTGGAAGTTGCTGCAGGACTTCCTTCTCTTCTTTCCGCGTTCCTGATTGATGCTATACACTTCCATTTAGCACAGGATGAAAGTAATTAGAAAATAATAATTAAAAGAGCTTTTTATTGGGCCATCTAAATTATGCAGGCCTAATAGGAGGAACCATGCCATTGTCAGTCGTGTTCTTGTCCTGCATCATGGTATATAATCTCCTTACATTTTTGTACAAAATTTTGGAATGATACCTGAGTTAGATGACACGCCTCTCGAAGAGGGAAGCTTGCTCTGTTTGGCTGTCAAAAGGAAATAATTTGTCGCTCAGCATTATAGATATTGCTGCCTCAGTAAAGCTTTGTTCAGGAAAAAATGTTCCTCAATTAAAAATGTGTTTGTAATATATGTTTGGGATGCCCTGAATATCAACATTATCTGATGGTGACTTTTTCCAGTATATGAATCTGGGTTTGTGATACAAAATTGTATTAGTATTGCATAGTTCTATAATTCCCCACCCTGTTTCTTTTTCCCTATTTTTGTTACTTCCCTCCCCATTTTTGTTTCCTTTTTCTTTTTGCCTTTTATTTATTTCTTTTAAATAGCCTGCTGACTTCAAATTCCTATTCTCAAAGCCATTGCAGTTCATGGGAAATCCTTCAGCTGACTTCTAAGCAAGAAGGTTTTTGCCAAATAGTGTTTGACAGGATCAGGTATCTGTAGTATTTAGTAATGTTTGCTAAAATAATTTTTAATTGTTCAGAGGAAAAATAATGCCACACAACAGTAATGTGATTGCAAATACAGTGAAAAGCTAGTTATCTTAAATTCCTTACATGTACCAAGTTGCTAAATGCATTATTGCTTTCCATTGCTGCTTGTGTCCAGTTTAATTCCTAGAAATTCCTTTTCTTGTCCAAGCCTCCAGATGAGCAGCAGGGCTAGTGAGGGTAACGCTTAACTGATTTTCTTAACTGTATCTAACTGCAATAAGACTGCACCTACATAATTTTTCTGTTCATTAATATTCAGTTGCGATATTTTGCAGTAAGTATGAATGCTGTTATCACTGGATTTGTTTACCTTTCCTTTATCCTTAAGGTGCACATCTAAGGAAAACCTGTGTTTTGTCTCGTTTTCTTTCCCATTTTGCCTTGTAAAGGACATATGACCATATCCAAAGCTTGCAGTGAGTGTTCAGCATCTGAATGTATTTGTGTCAAACGGCTGCAGTGATAATAGGCTGCGGATTATGCAGTCTGCATTGTTAAGTCTTCAGGGAGCCTTGCTCTGATAAACCAAGCTTCATTTCACTGCCGCATTTCAAAGAATGAAAGCAGTAGAAACGAGCAATGTTATAAGTCTCAGATTAAGTTAGAGATGCACAATGTATGAAAGAGCTTTTTAGACCATGACTAAACACAATTTTTCATGTGTGTTGTCTGTGTAAGAAAATAATGTTTTGGAAAGTCTCCTACCTCCTCCAACTTCTTGCAACTTTAATTCGGGTTCGGTATCAAGGCTGTCGACCAAACTAATGGCATTTTCACAGTGCTTCCCACCTTTATGAAATTCCTATGGACTAATTTACACTATGGCACTTATCTGGAAAGATGTGCAGGGAAGAAATCCAGTTAAATAGATTTCTATGTGATGGTTTTCAGCAATGTTTTAATAGCCCAATTACTATCACCAGGCTTGACAAATAGTTTGAACAGCAATTATTTAGGTACGCTAAAAGGTAGCCTACAATCTTTGAAATATTTAAGTGATCTCATACAAGTTCAACTTGTACAATATCGTACTTAACTCTTTCCTTACTGTGCTGATCAACAATGTTGCTGGTGTGAGTGTCAGGGCTGAGGGCATTAAAGATGTAGATTTGCTACGTTATTGCTTTATTTGTTAATGAAACTGCAAGAAGTGAAGCCTTTATCCTGCTTTCCTTTTCTTCTGGTCTTTTGAGTGTATTGTGGATTCCTATTGCTTTTCATAATTTTCTACCAAGAAGCTGATGTAACTTGTATAATAAAGGAACATAATGCAAATCTGTCTAACTAGCTACTGGAATGTGGATAGCATTGGATCTGAAGTTAATTTGTCTGTTCCTTTACTTCTCTGCTGAGTAATTGTCTAGAATTGCTGTCAGCAAGACTTTGGCTTAGCTTCTGATTATAGCTGTGTAGGATATGTAGTTTGTTAGAGTATGGGTACAGTCAGTACGTTAATCTTGAAGAAATTTTGACGTTTTCTGGGTGTTCCCTACTTGAATAAAATTTGATGGTGTACAGACAGAGAAGTATTTTCATTCTGCAGTCTTTGTTTATAGAAACTGAGTCTCAGTTTGTGAGTGAGGACCAGTAACACAAAGTACTAATTGGCACTGTTACAACATTTGCCTCAGCACTTCCATTGTTCTCCAAAGAAGTATCTTGTCTTTCCTCTTCTAGCTTTCACAAAAGATGCAGGCAGGTTCAGACCCTGACACTGCCTGCTTGCAGCTTGGTGTAATATATTGCTTGTTGGCAGGAGCCTGGGTGCTGGTAGCTTAGCGTGCCTTGAAGAAATGGAACTTGTTGCAGGCTGAATTGGGTGACTGTGTGGCTTACCACAGCATGTGGAGGCATCAGCGATTCTTTTATGTAGTTCTCGGCAGAATGAAGAAGGTCCAAGCTGTGTAAGAACCCTTGTAGATTTAGCCTTTTGTTAGCAGGGTGTTTTGTTGCTTCAGCAGAAAATACGAATTAAAAAGACTTAATTTCTGAACAGGTAGTAAGAAAATACAATGTTTGGAAACCTTGCTCCTAGTGCTTTTGTTGGAATAAGGAGAGAAGCAGAACTTCACAAAAAAATTATTTTTTTTCTTCTTTGTCTTATTGCATTGTCAACATTTATATTTTGTTAGCAGAATCAGATGAAGCAAACTGTACCTGCAGTAAAAGCTGTAGCAACCACAGGCTTTCAAAGCTGTATTTCAATTTCAAGAATTAAATCTTGAAAGAGTAGCTATAACACTTCTTGCTGAATATTTGCTTTATTTTGTGGTTGCCCTTGAACACGGTGCCATTATTGTTTTATTATAAGTTTGAAATTTTTTGCTTGTGACATTTTTTTATAAGGAGATGAAAATTATTAACAGAATTTATATAAATTTAAGAAGTATTGGTTTTCATGTGTGTAATGTTTAGAATTTTATTTTGTTTGTTATAATTATGTCCACCAGTATTTTAACTTGATTATGCCCAGACTGGTGTATCAACTTAGCAAAGTAGTGAACATAGCAAAACCTACTTTTAGGTTGGTTTGTGTTGTTAAAATTGTGTTATCCCGTGGCAATTCCTTAGCAAAAATGTGACACAAACACCTGTTGCTGTTAAACTGATAAAGGTGCAGAGTTCCATTAAATGCTTGATAAAATTCTGCTGTATGGTCAAAATGTAGCACAGATAACAGAGATGACTATTTTGATAGACTTTATACTCTTCAAAAATCTCTCCATAATTGTAATGTGAGGTGAAATTTTGTTGCAAACTTTGGTCTGTCACCTAATGACAACTCCAAGAGTCAACGTGACCAACTATATGCTTACAGCATGTTCTGTGTATAAGAAATGAATTCTGTTCTTGCATTGTTTTTGTAAAATTGCCAAGATAATACAATGGAGATGGAAAGGAGTGGAATCCAATCATGTTTCTATATGTACGTATTGGGGGGAAAAAAGGAGTATGTGGGTCTGTGAGTACATGTTGACAATAATCAACACAACAAAATAACAGTGAATTAACTTGAGGTCCTGGGTGGTAATTCGCATTGCTGACAGATCAAATATGTTATATCTAGGTCTCTTTTTCTTGAAGAGGTAAACAAGACTGTAGCCAGTAAGTTACCTCTGATTTGGACCATGGTTTTCTACATAACATTCTACTTGTTTTATTTGTTTAGTGTGCCAGTGGATGGAATATGGAAAGTCTATAGGCTTATATTCAACTAGGTGAAACTGCAAAAAATTGATAACCAGAATTAATTAAAAAAAGATGCAGATGCCCTGGTATATCATTTTTTTCCTTCCAATAATTATCTTAAAAATTGTTTTCAAAAAAATTATTAATACAGATTCTTATTAGGGTATTTGTTCAAAAATACAATATATGGAAAAAAAAGCAAAAATCAGTAATCATCACAAATTATGCAGTAAATAAGCCAGAGTTGTTTTGTCATAGTTTTTCAAGAAATTGAGCAATGTAACAGACATTTGATTGCCACTTCAGGGGATATATTTTTAGTTACTAGTTGAAACTGTCTGTTCAGTTGTTCTTTCTCTCCTTCCCAGCTTCTGATATTTATTGCTTTCAAAGCCTGTATCCAGAGGGCATGACAGCATCATGATGAACAATAATAAGGCAAAAGGTAGTATAACATATTTTGGGGTGTCATAGACTATACGTCCAGAAGAAACTGTTGTAGTTTTGTTGTCTAACCTTTAGGTTAGCACAGAACATGAAACATCACTGACTAAAGTCCATCCCAAATTGCCTGTAATCTTTGAAGTAAATAGAAACAAAATCTCCAATCTGAGTATTTTGTCCTAACTCTGATAATTGAGGACATATAAGTTTATCTATACTTATCAAATATGGATATACATTTAGAGTGAAGTTTTTCTTAATTGTATTCACTACATGTGCTTTTTAACTTCAGAAGCTCTGAACAGTGAAGCCCTGTGGAAGTCATTTGTACCATAATGAACTCTTTTATTTTCCTTTCTTCGTATTTAATTTGAACAGCTGAATAGTTTTTGTGACTGCTTACTGCTTTGAGTGGTTTTGTGTGTGTGTGTGGTTTTTTTGGTGTTTTTGGTGGTTTTTTTTTTAAGACACGGTATCCTATTTTGAGAACCATCTGATTGCATAGCATAGGAGATTAGAAACCCTCAGCAGAGGTTTTGTGATACATTACTTTTCATAAGAAGGAAACTGGAAGGATGGAATTGTTCTGATTTTTCAACACAGCTGTAATCTTTTCTTACTCTTCCCTATTGTGGAGCTAGTGAAATTCAGAGTAGAAGTGGTGGCAATATGGATTTGAGTGAATCAAGCTTTGAAGGGTGAGGGCTAATAAGGATCGGTGCAGAGGGGGAAGAGCTGAGATCTGTTGCGTCATGCATGTTATAACCATGCTTTTCCTGCTTTTTTTGTGCTTCCAAATGCTTTTTATGTTCCCTTTCTAACCCTGAATTCTGTGAAGTATAGCTCAGGCTTTTTATGAGTGATATGTATCCTGCACATCACCTATCCAAACTGTAAAGATTCCACTGATGTGTTCCCAGATTAAACAATGGATAAAGTGTAAGAATAAGTCTAGGATCTTTAATTAGATATGACTCTGTATTAGGCATAAAATATTTAGTTTATATTTCATATTTAAATCCTATACATCAAGTCACTTAAAAATTTCGAAATGAAGAAGAGAGAATTACTTAACTATTCAGTATGATGCCTTTCAAATTAAAAGTGGTAGAATCCATATTAGAAACATTTCATTAATAAGCTTTAAAGGCATGCTAATAATTCTCTGCCAGTTCATGTGAACAAGAGTTGTTTAAAATTGATTGCAGTGGATTCAGTGTTTGCACAGGGTTTGGTGAAGGTTACTCCATAAGAAGGTTCTATGTTCTGCAACAAAATCTAGTCTTTATTAAAAATAAATTGGCTGTCATATAGCTAACACTTTGTAATAAATGATAAATGCAAACTGGATATAGCATTTCCTTTGCTACCTGTTGTGAATAATCTGTGAAAAGTGCATTACGTTCAGTTATGAAGACTGTCTTATTATAGTGATCTTGATTTTTCTTTTTTTCTCTCCCCTCCCCCCCCTTCTCCTTGGAATGGGGTAAATGCATAAATTCTGTGGGAAGATGGATGGAATAAGATACTGTGGATTCATGGCTAAGCATGTGGGATTCATGTCTTCATGTCTAAGGATGTAGAGGAAAAGAAGGCTATCAGGAACAGTCAACATGGATTCACCAAGAGGGAATCATGCCTGACCAACCTGACAGCCTTCTGTGATGGAATGACTGGCTGGGTACACGAGGGGGGAGCAGTGGATGGTGCCTACCTTGACCTCAGCAAGGCTTTTGACACCGTCTCCCATAACATCCTCGTAGGTAAGCTCAGGCAGCGCGGGCTGGATGAGGGGACAGCGAGGTGGACTGAGACCGGGCTGAAGGGCAGAGCCCGGAGGGTTGTGACCAGCGGCGCAGGGTCCAGCTGGAGGCCTGTGGCCCACAGTGTTCCCCAGGGGTCAGTGCTGGGTCCGGTCCTGTTCAACTTGCCCATCAGTGACCGGGACGCGGGGACAGAGCGTGCCCGCAGCACGTGGGCAGGTGACACGAAGCCGGGGGAGCGGCCGATACACCCGCAGGCTGCGCTGCCCTTCAGCGAGGCCTGGGCAGGCTGGAGAGCTGGCGGAGAGGAACCTCGTGGGGTTCAGCACAGGCAAGAGCAGGGTCCTGCCCCTGGGGAGGAGCAGCCCCACGCACCGGTACGGGCCGGGGCTGACCTGCTGGGGGGCAGCTCTGCGGAGGGGACCTGGGGGTTCTGGTGGGCAGCAAGTCGCCCGTGAGCCAGCAGTGAGCCCTGGTGGCCGAGGGGCCAGCGGGACCCCGGGGTGCGTGAGGGGGAGCGTGGCCAGCAGGTGCAGGGAGGTGATCCTGCCCCTCGGCTCTGCCCTGGGGAGGCCGCACCTGGGGCGCCGTGTCCAGGGCTGGGCTCCCCAGGTCAAGGGAGACTGGGAACTGCTGGGCAGGGTCCGGCGGAGGGCTACGGAGGTGATGAGGGGGCTGGAGCATCTGCCTCATGGGGAGAGGCTGAGGGAGCTGGGCCTGTTCAGCCTGGAGAGGAGAAGGCTGAGGGGGATCTTACCAATGTCTACAAAGATCTCAGGGCCGGGTGTCAAGAGGATGGGCCCAGGCTCCTTGCAGTGGAGCCCAACGACAGGACAAAGGGCAATGGGCACAAGCCAAAACACGGGCAGTTCTATCTGAATGTGAGGAAGAACTTCTTTTCCTTGAGGGTGACAGTGCGCTGGAACAGGCTGCCCAGGGAGGCTGTGGAGTTGTCTTCTTTGGAGACATTCAAAAAATGCCTGAATGTAATCTTGTGCTACCTGCTCTAGGAGAACGTAGCAGGGGGTTGGACTAGAGGATCTCCAAAGGTCCCTTCCAACACTGACTGTTCTGTGGTTTATGAATGGCCACATATTTCAGATTGCAGTTTAATTTAGGTGAATCAAAACAGAGCTTGTGTGGATCTCCAGAAAGGTTAAACCAGCCTGAGGGACGTAGTAGTGTGACGGCAAATGAAAATTAACAAAGACACAAGTGAGAAACTGTATATGATTCAGAACATGTACTTTCTGTGTAAGGACTCCTAATTGGGGAGGTTTCATCTGGAAACATTCTTTAGATTTAGTTTGGTACACAGAAACCAATAAAAAAACCAAATAAGAAATATTAGAAAATAAGGGGGAAACTATACAGAAAAAGCTGCTGTAGTAAGATTGATTTGCTGTTATTACCACTTCAGTGTGCTCTTAATGAAAGAAGTTCATGTAAGGATACAAAACAGCTGTTGTAATGACAGAACTTCAAATGCAGACAAAGTGCTTGATACATAAAAGGCAATTTGATAAGGTTTTAAGGACCTTTCTGTCTTGATAATGATGATATTGAAGTTAAGATGCTTTCCGTGAACATCCCTTAGCACAATTGCATTCAAGAAAAGGGCTTGGATGAATTATGCAAAATAATGAAACATTTGGTGAAGGCTGGTCAGATGCTACCCTTGATATGTTGCTTAATGTAAAGTGAGGATGCATGGAATGTTACTGCATTGTAAATTTAAAAATAGCATTCTTTGCTGCAGATGGAATAGAACTGGAGGTGTCTGCAAGACAAAAATTAGACAGTTTCATAAACCCCAGGTCTCACTGTGGTGGCTTAGTTGCTACGCAGCACCAATCCAATTGCTTGCTCACTTCCCACCCTGATAGGGACATGGGAGAGAATTAGAAAAGCAAAAGCAAGAAAAAACCTGCGAGATGAAATAAAAATAGTTTAATTGAAGGAAAGAGGTGGGACACCCCCTAGCCAAAGTGATGCAAAGGCAATTTTGCCACCCCCCAGAAGGAGGCTGATGCCCAGCAAGTCTCCAGGTAATGGCTACTTTAGGGAGACTGTTCCTCCCTTTTTATTGCTGAGCATGATATTACATGGTATGGAATATTCCTTTGGTCTGTTCCGTTCAGCTGTCCTGGCTGTGTCCCCTCCCAGCCTTTTGGCTACTCCTTGCCTGCTTGCTGGGGTGTCTGAGAAGCAGGCACCTTGACGCTGTGCAACACTGTTCAGCAGCTGTTAAAACGCTGGTGTGTTATCCCCCACGCTGGTTTAGCCACAAATCCAGAACACAGCACCTTATGGGCTGCTATGAAGAGAATTAACTGTCACACTGAGACCCGCTGTACTCACTGATGCATCTTAGACACCTCTGAAGCACACTTTCTGTAGTATGTAAATGCTGAAAGCAGTGTGTATAGACTTGTGAACTGAGGTCTCGGTTCTTTATGTTCATGAGGAGCAGCACATACATCTTACTTGTGCAGGTTCTGCATAGGTTGGGACTGCTTGCAGGAAAAATCTCAGAATCAGCTTTATGCTGTAAAACCAGTGATAGTACCTCATTTCCTTTTCTGCTGCAAAACCAGTGAGAATATCATGTTTCCTTTTTTGCTGCATTGCTGTCTACAAGATGGTGTAACTGGGCAGATGTCGTTGTTATATAAGCATCAAAGCACTTATTTTACTAAGTATTTTGAAATGAAATTGATTCTTGGATGAGAAAAAAGTTCTACAATTAATGTGACAAACTATGAACCTCAAGCAAACTGCCTGAAGCTTTATTTCATATCTGCTCAAGTTCTGTCATATGTTTTTTAAAACCTAAAAGAGGCTGAATTATCTGGGGAAGTAAAATTTTATAGTGAAACCATTACAGTCAAACCTATTGCAACTCTCTGTTAGGGTTTAATTGTCCAAGGTTTCTAATTCCATTTCTGAAATATTTTGATCTTAGTCAGAAAAGGCATCATGGAATAATTCCTTGTCTTTTAATGCTATTTTCCTTTTTTTTTTTTTTTTTTTTAATTTAAACCTTCAGGATAGCATTTTTAGCTATCGAGTTCTCACCTTCTGAAACTTTGAATAGAATTGTGTGAAACAGACTTGATTTTCCTTTGCATCAAACTATTTCCAAATGAACATGCCTCCAACTGGAGTAATAATGATGGTAAATCAGGGTGGATGTCTGCAGTGTTCAAGTTAATAAAAAAAAGCAATTTGGAGTTCTCCTAAATCTGAACTTGCCTTTTTATTTCCTGCATATTTCTGCTCCAGTATTAGTGATAACTTATCAATCTAATTAAGCTGGGGTTTGTGCTAAAAGAGGAAAAAATGAGAATTTTTTAAAAAGGTTACAATTCCCTGTCACATTTCAGTTTTTTGCATTCGACATGCTTAAGGTTAACTTACACCCAGACGTGAAACTTCCACAGCTAAGACCTTCAGAAGCTAAAAATTAGTTTGGGTTCAATGTCTTGATTACACAAAGCTTCAGACAGTAACTGAGGATTTTGCTCTAGGTGTCATGGGCCTGAGCGAACCTCCCAGTGCTGTAAGGATGCCAGGTGAAGAAACATGCTGTGGGGCACAATAAATTCCTCCTGAGCCTGAGAAGGTTCCTCTATCTAGATAGCATCTCCTGCTAAAGACTTTTCTGGCTGTTGATCAGACATGCCTGATTAGAGAGGTAGTGGCTAACTATGGAAAGAACAAGACATTTCACAGTGAGCAGTTACACCTGCCCATCTGCTTGGAGTAAAATTTAGTTTCCTCTTACTGGCCTGTGACTTACACAGAAATTATTAGAGAAAACAAGATTTTGGGTTTGGGGTTTTTTTGGTGGTTGTTGTGTTTCTGTTTTAAAATGTATTTATTTTTTTATTTTTTAACCATTTAAGAGACAGTAAATACAGCTTAGTAAGATGTTATGTGGCAGTTTTAAAGTCAGGAAAATTCCCTTTAGTTAACACTGTTATCTGTGGAGTTTGCAGGAAGTACAGTCAAGAATGAACTTTGAACCTTTTTTTTTCCTCTTTCTTTTTATAAAAACAAAATCACATTGTTAGACTTTCTTGAACTTCCCTTTCTCATTTTGGTTTGTGATTTCCAAGACTGGCTTGGAACCAACATTTCATGCTAGGTTACCCTGGCATGATGCTCTGTATTCTTAGTATCTTTTCTTCATTACTTATTTCTGAAATAACTATGAGACAAAGTAATCTTTGTAGAAAGCCATACTGCTTTGTATTGAAAAGCTATTTTGAGTGGCTGATAACATCAATATTGACAATGTTTAGGAGAAAAAAAACATTGCTTTCCCTGTTGAATTCTGGCTGCTGAAGTCAGGGGACACAGTGACTGGTTAAAACAAAAGAGGTTTTCTCTTCACTTTGGAGATTTACAGAGTCACAGATGAAAAATCCAAAAGAATTTTCCATGGCTAAATTGCTTATTGTTTTAAACTTAGTTATTATGTAGAAATTGTATAATAAAACATAATTATTAAATAAGTATGGTCTAGATATACTAAGGACACTTAGATATACTTAGAATATCCATTAGATATATCCTAAAGGACATCAGAAAGGATTTAATTTGAGAACGAAATGCGTATGTGAAAGAAATGCTGTTTTTCATTAGGTTAGCGTATCAGTTTCTAGGCTTGTTCTTAATTGTAATAGCTTCCACTTGGCGACTATGATTTGTGGAATTATAGAAATGCTGAACATGATCCTCTTGAAAGCCCCATTCTTTGTCAAATGATGAGAACTAAAGCAACTGATTTAATTCATACATTAATTTTACAAAGTTTTCAGTGAAAGAGATGCTTGATTACTCCATTTTCATTGCAGAATTGAAACGCCAGGAGCCTCTCCCAGAATAGCTGAGAATATAGTGTGCATTTGGCATGTATACGTATGACTTTGGTGCAGCTACCTAAATAGAAAATATATAATCTTTTGTGGGGGAGGGCAGGAGGAAACATGGGATTTTTCCAAAATGATTTGTGGACTTAGAAGCACAAAACCAAGTCATTTAGGTGCTTATGAAAATCCTGCTCTTCAGTGCCAATGCCAGACTTTGGTTGAGATTTAGAAAAAGCTGGGAGGGGGGTGGGGTGGGTAATGCTTTCAACCTTCTGTTCTTAGAAATAATCATCTATTGCAGTAATCATAGGGGAAGGGAAAGAAACTGTAAATCCCTTACAAGTGCTAATCCTATCGTTGTTACATTTATATTTAATGCCTGTAGAATCTTAACATGGAGTTTTACTGTGTGCCATTTGGAAGACCAAATGTTAATTCTAGTTGGTATTTTTTAGGGAGAGACATATATATTAATGTTAAGACAAACGATGTTAAATGCATAGCCACTTCTATTTAGCCAAAATGCTTAGGCAGAGTCAACCTCAAGTTCCTAATTGTCTTTGTGCTAGTAAAGAACAATTACTTTTGTTGTCTCTTGTATAGAGAAGCTCTTGTGCCTGTTTGTGCTGGAGAAAGGAGGCCAAAAGTAAGCGATGATGAAGGTCACTCACCTACATAAATGCTTATTTATTTTAGAGAAAAGAAAGAGCCTTAATAAAATGTATTTGTTACTGTTATTCTAATATTTAGACCAGCTAGTATACTAACTCAGCTTTAATTACAGTTGATCAATTTCTTCAGTCTTGAGCACATGGAATGTTTGAAAAATTGTTTGCCTGAAGCACCTTTGTTAAAAAAGCAGAGACATACATATTGACCTTAGTCTTGATCTTGACTGAAGGTAAAAACATTTTTCCCTGTTTTGGGCCCAGTTTGCGGTATTGTTGGAGGATGCAGGCCACAAAGGAATTTAAGATTTTATTTTCTAGATACTATTGACTTTAATGAGAAATCGAAATTCTTCTTAGCCTGCTAACTACTACTTAGCTATTTTTATTAGGATTTTCCCTTTGCATGTATCAATAGTACCTTTAAGTCATTTAGGTCCCCAAGAGCCTTAGAGTGTCCTCTTTCAAATATATGTTACAAATGAAAAATGGATTGTTTTAAATTTTAATGAGTGCACACTGTTATTTAGGGTGTGTTTACATGCTAAAATGAAATTTTGTTGTCTACCTACTAAATGTTGCTCTCATTTCCCTGAAAAAATTGCCAATTACACTGAGTGGAATTAATCTTATCTTGATGTAGGCATTGAAAATGGATCAGATAAATGGCACCCTACAAGGGTCTGTTTTCCTTGTTCTGAAAGGAAATGTTCCTTGCTCATCAGAAGATGAGCTGCATGTAATTAACTCAGATGTCAGTGTCTACATCATGGTTGTCTGCAAGATGAATTTCATCCGCTTTGATTAAATTGGAGTAGGGGAGGTATCTCACTATTCTTATTCCAGCATTCATTGTTTTTCTGTTTAAAACCCTCTATCTTCTTTTTAGAGGGGACCATTTATAGGAAGTTTTACTGCAAGACGTGTGTGTGGTCTTGTCCTGCCACTTGTATGAAGCCTCTTTTTTTTTTTTTTTCCTAGCTGCTTTTGTTGTAAGCCAGGACTATAACATTTCTGGAGTAGTATATATAGAGAAAGGGAAGATGGTCCCTGCATCAAAGAGATCTAACTTTACCAACAGGAAAAGAAACAATGGACAAAAAAAGATGGAGAAGTTCTTGCTGAACAATGTTAGCATGAGAATGATCTTACTGCACCAACAACCTAATATTGTTAAGCTCTGTTACAGACTTTTACCTTTTGTGTAGAAAAGAGATTTTGCTGAAAGCTGGGCTGAATACCAAACTGTAACATAGCAATTATTACCAGGTGACCAAAAAAATTAAATAATTAATTTGGGTCAAAAAACTGTAGCCCGTTTTGGAGTGGAAAGCCTGGAGTTATTTTGCAGTGGAAAGCCTGGTGGCTGTGTGATAGTGCTGGTGCTAAGTCTTGCCTCAGATGGCCAGTTTGGGGTGATCTGATGGGGCACCTTGTTGAATACTTGCCTGAATTGCAAGCTGTCTGATGCTTTTTTTCAGTAGTTGTCATGAACTGACATGGATAGCAAAGCAAACATATTACAGATACATGATTTTGTAAGGTCATAACATTTTATGCATAGTTCAGAAGTGTGTCAAAAGGCTAGCAAAAGGCTGATGCAGCAGAGAATTTTATTAAAAAAAGAAGATACAGCTTTTTGGCGTGGTATTTTTTTTTTCTTCTTGAGCTTTCATCAGTATCCCTTTGTTTCAAGCTGCCATTGCATGAGGAAATGACTAGGAGTGTTTTATGGCAGTCTGTATTTAGGTTTGAGAGAGCTACCTGCCTACAATTTCCACTGACGTTAGTTGAACCTACAGGTGTCCAGAACTTCTGAAAAACAGACCTGCTGTCTTTCTCTTTTTTGTTTTTTTGTCTAAATTAAAGAGTAACTGTGCGATGAATCTGACTTCTGTGATGCTGGAAACAGCTAAAATTTAAGACGGAAGAACACAAAGTTACCTTTAGACTTGGAGAAGAAAAATTTGATGGACAGTGGTTTTAGGGTGATTTTTATCTCTGTGGTTGCATACAACTTGAAGCTCTGCCTGAAGTAGGAAGATTTGGAAATATGTCTGTGGGTGTCCTGAGGTTCAATGGATTAGCATAAAAAAAGAGATGGGGAAAAAACCCCCGCACCTCGCTGCGCTAGTGTGTCCTCTGACTACACGCTTCAGTGGTGTTGGAGGGCTCTGATAGACTTGGTCATTCTGACTTAGGGCAGACAAGATGCTTGCTCTGTGCCCAGCCTCCCTACCTGAATACTGCACAGCTCAGAAGCCAGGGCAGGCTCTGAAGGCAGCAGTCCTGCTCTCACTGCTGCCTCCTGCCCTGCTTCCAGGGTTCAGGTGTCCGTGTGGTGAAGCAGATTAGAGTAACTGCTGTTGCCTAATGCTGGCCCTTGTTTTCCCTTTGTCGCTGGGTTATTTCCACCCTGATGCTCTGCTGCCCCGTGGCTGTGCTGTTTGGAGGGGCAGTGTGGAGGAAGGGGTGCCGAGGGATGGGATGAAGAGGAAGGAGAGCCCAAGGGGAGGAACGAGGCTGCTTCTTTTAGCGGCACCCATTTAACGTGTGTTCTATGACCTCTTAATCCTCGATCATACCGCCAGTGCTTGAAGAATCACATGAAAGATATTCTGATGTTGTGTTACTTTCCAGTAAACTGTTTATTTTGCGGTTAAAATTAAGGGGCTGTAGTCATAGTATCATAGCTATGGCCCTAGGCTGCAGGGAGGTTGCTTACCCTCGGCTCCTAGCATGCCGTGTGGATTTACTCCCATGGGTGTAGAAGCACTCGGGTCATTGAATGGTGCAGCATTCACTTCCTGCATGTGACTAACTAGATTAAAATCTGATTATTTCATTTTTTTTTTTAATTTTATCTATGCTGTTCCATTGCATGGTAACTAGTTTTCATGTTAAAAATCGCAGTGTCAGACATGAAATCTTAGAACAGTTGTGTGGTTGATATTTTAGCTAGACAAAGGCCATTTCTTTAACATTTGAAAATGAAATGTATCTCGCTTGTAAACCTATCAAAACCAATGCAAGATATATTTCAGATAAATTTATTGCAGTTTTGAAACATCCCTTTTTTGGATGCAAGTTTGCAAAAGTATAATAATAAAATATTACCACAGCTCAACCTATTAGAAAGTATATGTGAGGACACTGATTTCAAGCTTTAAAATTTCTTTTTAAATTTTAAGCAATCAATTTTAAATCAATAAATAAACATATGGAAATGGAATTCTTGGAATTCAGTAAAACTTCTGGTCCCTTCATTTTTGCATCAGGTACCTCACTTTCATTTTTCTGCTGAGTGTGTGCATGTATTTGCAAAGTAATATGCATTTTGCTGTGTCGTCTTATTCTGAAAAGCAAGACTGGCAATATAAGGGGAGCAGATTTTCTGTCTGCCTTGGCCTTGAAGAGGAAAGAATCCTGAGATATTTTTTTTTTCCTTCCTGTTCTAGTATGATAAGCTCGAAGAGCCAAAGTGTATACTTGCTAGCATAAGGTGAGTTTAAAATGCACAGCACTGCACATTAGTATCAGAACTTTATAAAATATTTTCAGTAGCTGTTTTGTCATGACCTTTTATGAAAAGTATAGATTTTTAACTACATAGCGTACATTTTGGAGGTTTATGCTGTGGGACCACTGCTCTTCTCTTTCAGTTGCATACAAGGCTTGTGACAATTAGAGCAATTATGCACCTAGGAGCTTTATATGCAATATAGCTATTCTTTAATAAGCTTTTAACTTCTTTGGAAGGAGTTATTACAGAGACATCAAGTGATCCTCAGAGGTACTAGCTGAGGTTCTTCAGTGGTCCTTTTGTCTCTAGGAACACCTGATTAAGGCTGTTAGGAAGTAAGGAGTAAGAGATTAATAATGTATGGTTACAGTGCTTGGCAGAAGATCATGGATTGATTACTGAGTACTTGTAATTTTCTACCAACATCTGGCCATTTCTCAGAGCTTGGACAATTGACCTTCTTTCTCAGTTCCTCCATTTTGTATCTATACGTAACAGAATTGCCTTTAACTGTAAAGCCTCTTTTAAGAATTATACTCTCTTTTTGAAGTGCATGGCAAATTTAAAAAAATTATGTAATTTATTCAATAGTAGAATATTAATTTCAGATTTGGTTTAGTGGCAAATATTTTGCATATAAATTATCAGTGCAACTCGCCACTCTGCTGTTTGGGGTGAACAGCAAAAAGACAAATCTTTTTGATTGGGATGGTGAAATGTATTTGATATAGGTGGAGATGTGATACATCTCCATCCATCATGGCTTGTTTTCTTTTAATATCTGAATGACATTGAATTTGAGTGGATGCTTGTTCGCTACCCCTGCCCAATAGCTTCATTTTGTAAGGTCTTGGCACTGCTGTTATGCAGGTCTTCCTTCAACAGAGCTCAATAGTGATGTTTGTCTGTTCTGTTGCTAAAAATATGTTTGGACGGATGTTTTTTCAAGGCATAAACTGCAATGCATGATTGTTGGGTACTGTGGAAGGAAAATGTAATAGCTATTATTTAATATTTCTTGATTAATATTTCTTGAAAGCAAAAATACCCTCCGGGAGAAGCATGCTGAGGGCATTGTGCCCAGAGGTGGGATGGCAACCTCCTGAAGTGATGGGAGGGAGGCAGCAGTGCTGCCCTCTGACTGAAGAGGGTCTGTCATCATCTGGATGTCGCGTGGCTGTTCCATCAGAGCCTGCCTTTGGATAGCCTAATGTAGCTGTTACACATACAGGGGCTTCTCCTTTACTTTTAGTGGGATAAGTACTATATAAACTGATTTAGTTAATCAGTAACCCAGGATGAGGCTTGTTGAAGATGTCCTGAAGGTAAAAGCTATAGAGACATTTAGATATTTGGGATTACATTGTTCAAAATCTGTATGCACCTAGCTCCTGTGCATCTCTGGTAGCTGGGTTTGTTCTTGTCTGTGGAGGGAACCCTAGAAGTTTCCCAGAGAATGAGATAGATTAATGTTTTTAGCTCAGATCAAAGGTCTAATTACCTTGTTTTGCTGCTAAGCAAAGAAAAATTTAAGATTATACTCTCAAATTTTATGCTTTTATTTTGTGTGCTCAATTGCACTTTACATTTACCTTCAAAAATACTGAATGCATTTGCTACTCCATGGGTGTAATTTTGTACCTGGTATGGTGGAAAGCCACAATGTCTGAAGTTGTGGTCTTCTACCTCCCCACATGGTGTAATACATCCATAAGTCTACTGACTTTAGAAGTTTAACAGTATTCTGAAAAATACTAGCTTTCATTTCTGGCTGATACTCATCACATGAACATAGCTATAATACCTCACCATAGAAACAGAAAAACTTCATACTTTGTTATTTGCATGTAACTTCATGCATCAACATACACTGTTACTTTATAAAATTTCAGCTGTTTAAAGTTACTTTATTAAGGACAGGTTTTCGTGTTGGAATCTTAAGTTATCCCTGCTGTTGTGTTTGTCTTTTCACAAAAAGACAGGAGCTTTAATAACTGTGGCCAAGTATATAACAATGTTCCTTCATTTAAAACAAACAAAACAACCCTGCCCCCTCCCAGCCCCAACCTGCTGATACATGTTACAGCATATTTTCATGTGCCATTGTATGCTAGTATTTACTGTTGACCCCTTTATATATTTTAAATATTTAAATATTTTCTTTTAAATATATTAATATTCACTTTACATTTTCTTGGGAGACACTGTGAGTTCCTTGCAGTCAACACACAGCTTTGCTGAATATAAGACCGCATTTTGATTTGCTAAGTAGAACCTGGATAGTGTTAGCTTTCCTTGTGATGTCTGGTGAAAGGAAAGCTTCATATGCTCTCTCACTGTTCAACACCGAAATGAAATACATCATTTATGAACTGACAAACAAGCTTATAATGTTTAATAGTATTTTACTTCCTATGCCTTATGCATGTTTGTAGCTACAGAGGAGAGAAAATGTACTATTTGTCTACATTTTTTACAGATACTGTTTTTCCATAAGACTAATAATAATTTTGTACTTAAACATTCTGGTATGATCCTTGAAATCTTTTTTGCATAAAGATTCCTGTGAAGAACAGTAATATTTGGAAAGAAATGGCATATTTTGAATCTAGCTTTTACCCTGCATATTTTTTCCAGTGAATTGGTTTTGTTTTGCAGACCCATAATGAATGTCATACTTGTTGATATTATCTATTCCCCTCAAAATTAAAAAAAATGACTGTGAGGAACATTAAGCAAATGCTGTTCTGCAGTCACAGCTCTATTTAGAATCAATATGCAGGATTTATATGTATATAATACTGTATGAGTGTCTCTTACATAGCCTTGGAAAACATGTAGTAATATTTGATTGAGGTGGGGAGCCAAAAACATGAATGGTAAGGGTTCGTGAAGCCTTTCGTGCCAGACAGAAGAGATTCAGGATTTTTTGCCTAGATAAGGTGAAAAAATATTCCTATATTATAGCCAAGTTTGGTTTCCTTCAAAAGTTCATACATCAGTATCATGTTCTAGGAGATAACCTTTAGTATAAACGGAGATGATGTCAGGAGACCATTTATTGAAAAATACACTGCTCAACGTTGTACCTGATGCTTGAATCTATATGTTAAGGAGCTAATTTTCCCCCCAGAAATACTGGGAAGGAGGAATTGAAGAAATGAAACATCCTACAAGCTTCTGGATGTGTTTTGTTGTTGTTGGGTTTTTGTTTTTTTTTGTTTTTTTTAAAAGATGTGGCAAAGAAACAGACAAAAATAAAATGTTTAAGTTAGTAATTAGGCAGCTTGAAGCCTCTAGGATAAAGTTTCATGTACTGAAAAGTGTTTCTTGGGATTTTGGTATTAAAAAAAAAAAAATTCCTGTTATTGCTACGGGTGTAGTACTGAAAGAACTTTTTCTGATTGCAGTTTGTAGCAGAAGCAGCACTTGAGTTACTCAGCAAACAAATTCTGGGAGCTGAGAAAAGGAAAAAAAGCTGTGCTAAGTACTTCTAACCTTAAAATGGTGGGTGGATTGTTTTGTTGCTGGTCTTGCTGCAAACCTGAGGTAAGAGATTGACTTCAGCAGCAAGATCAGATGCAGCAAGTGATCCCAAAGCTGAAAAGTGCTAATTGTGACATTAAAGTTACTCATACAACTTTTTAATTGTAGAATAATATTAAATATTAAGACATGGATTTAATTTCTGCATGAAATTAAACAGAATATCTCAAAGACCATTTGCAATTAAAACCAATTAATTTCACAGTTTTTAAGTTCTAAATCATGTGTTGTATATGTTCCATTCAGAGTATTTACTCTCCCAATAGAAGAATATTAATGCTGTTGTGCAAACAGCTAGCACAACTCAATCTGTTCAGGGAAACTGAAATCGAAATGAAGCATAGGCAGAGGAAAGTATGATAGACAGCTTATTTTAAGAGGTGAATGAGAAGATAGTGGCTTCTTAGTGTAGGGAAGTTTTGAGGCCAAAAGGAAATGTAATTGCTCTGAGAGGAACAATACATCAGGGAGGGAAAAAACAGATTTATAGAAGCTCAGGAACTTTTTTTAGTGAACATGCATTGAATAAAAATAAAATGTAGTGTGGAAATCGAAATAAATTTCCTAACTGTAATAATGATTAGCCTTCCCATTCAGGTCTGTGTAAGAGAAAGCAGGTGTATTTATGATTAAGGGAATTCAAGAGAATAATAGGACATGGTATCTGCAGTAGCAGGGGATTTATTTATTGATCTAGGAAATCCTTGTAGTGTCTCTTCCCATCGTATAAGCTTCCGCATTCTAGGATCTAAATGTTTTGTGGGTTTTTTTTTTTAATGTTGTGTAGTAGAAAGTATAGTTTAGGCACTAGATATGATTTCTCAAAATCATTTATTAGATTATTGGCTTTGTCACAGACTTTCAGTGCTTCATGCAGGCCTTCAGATTTGTCATGCTGGATTTTACGGCTACTAAATAGTTTTGCTTGAAGACTGTGTTTTAAAGGTGGTATTTCAATAATAGTTGTGAGGCACTCAGGTAATGAAATATTTAGAAACTTAATGTCATGCAAGAACTTGCTGCCCAGCTGTCTCCTTGAGGCAATGACTTTTGCTCTTGACAAAAGGTGGACCGGTGACTTCTGAGCGGTGCTGCTCTGCAAATTTATGAGGAGAAGGGGGTTGGGGCTCTTTCTATAAAACACAAGGGGCAGGTCTTGGTGCTTCTGCTGTCAAGTAGTCAATCCACATAGACTTTAACGAATCTAGGGGAACTCTGCTCTGCAATAGATTTCGACTGAAAGGTGCCAGACCAGCTGAAAAGCCTCTGATAAAAGCATAAAATAAGACCGATAAAAGCAGTAGAACCTGTTAAGAGGTGGCTCACTGGGTGTGAGCCAAGCAGGGTGCTATGAATAGTCATAGTTCCTGGAATTCACAAATACAGCATTTTTGGTGACCAAACTCTGACAGATTTACTTGGTTCTAAACAGACTTAGTAACAGATCTGCAATCAAGTCTCATTATTTTAATGTAATTCCTTATACAGAAGGATTGAGAGCCTTTATTAGCTTTGTATCACCAAATCCCAAAGCTACAGATTTTCAGAATGAAGGAAAATAATTAGTTTAATTATGCTGTATTCTTTGTAGGTCTTGTTGTGCTTTTTTTCTGTTACTTAGTCGTCCAAACTGACAGATATTTGAGTTGAGAGATGTGAAATACAATCCTGACTTTTGAGGTTTTGGTAAGTTATGGCTATCCTTGTTGGCCCTGTTGTGGCCGTGTTTATAGTAGTGTTGTCTTTTAAAAATGTTTCATGAATTCAGACAGCAGTGTTACGGACTGTACCATATTCTCATCTCCATGTTAGGGATAAGGGACAGAGACAGAATATTTACTGGCAGCTGAAAGGAGAAAATATTTAGTCCGTTGCCTTAGCCAGCAAGCCATTGCTTCTTCGTATATGCGTTTCCTCTTTCAGCTAATTGTAATATTTGAAGAGTTGATGGCCATTCACTCCCTTTTCCTGTGATACAGCATTTATAAAATAGAACAAATTCCATTTTTCCTGTTACTTTATCTCAGTAGCGAATAAAAACAGCATCAAGCTGATTAGGGATATCTGTTGCTTCCATATGGATGGCAGCTGTGCTGCTTCTTTGCTGGAGAAGTTGTTTGTTGCTTGGTCAGGACTGAAAGGCAGCTGTGTGCTTGTCCTGGGCAAGGGGCCTTGTGCAGCTGAGTGACAAGTTCTTTTTGCTCCCTCCTGGCTATAGGACAAGTTTATACGGGGAGCTTGTACTGCATACTTCATTTTGAGGAGTAGAGTGAATGGAATTACTCTTCTGATTTTCCATTGATTTGATGACAGAGGGAAGAGAAGTTAGGGTGGCAAATAGCAAAAGCTAGACTGAGTCTATTTCTTATTTTGGGGTGAATAAGGGCTGTTATAATTTAGTCCTAAAAATAAAACTCTTACCCTGCCCCTCCACAACCCCCCCCCCCCCCCCCCCCCCCCCCCATCATGAAACATTATGACAATTAGTGTTGCAAAACCTCTTTGTGTGTGTGTATGTTTGTATACGGGGTGTTTATAGAGTGGTAGGCTGAGACATTTAACACACTTCAGATCCCCGTTACGTTCCACACTGCACAGATGCATAACAAAAATCCAGCTCTTGCTATGGGCTAATGTCCCAAGCATAAGGCAAGATGGATTCTAGAGGCAGATGAGAGGTAAACCAGCACACAGCAAAGGGAGACACACACACACACTCAAGTCTCTTTGTGATCCCCTCACTGATGGCTGTGGCTGTCCAAAGGAGGGGCAAACACTCAGCGGGAGATGAATTTTTTCATCAGGAGTGTCTGTCACCTTTCAAGAGCAGTATGATCAAAGGTAATTTTGAAGCAATGCAGCATTTGCAGGAGTCTGTTTTCATTTAAGTGGGCCATCTGATGTTACATTACATAAGGATAATGCTAACTTCATGACAATAATTCTAATCCTTGTCACCGAAATAGTTACTTGCTCTCTGGAAGAAATCCTTTATGTCTGGGAACACAGCTGCCCTTCTAAGAGAAACTGTCACTTTGAAAATCATGTATAATACAAGGAAACAAATGTCATTAGTTTTATTACCAATGATGACTTAGCCTTCAGATACATTCCTAGTGTAAGATCAGTCTTTATTTAGAAGTTGCCCCATGGACTCCTTTTCTTTCCCCAACCACAATTGCACAGCATACTTCTAGCAACGGGAATTGCTTGCTCATGGAAAAAAATTAATGTTAAGTAATGCATGTATGCATTTCTACTTGTATATAATGCTTTTGAAAATTTAAATTGTATTGCTTTTATTTTTCATTATTTTATTTCCCTGTTCAGCTTATTCTGTTCTTTAAATCAAATTTGAGCTGATAATGATCTCCCACAGTTTGTCTAACATCTTAGAGGAGAAGAATATATGCAGCTGATTTTTCTCTTCATTTAGTTGTCTGGCCCCCTAGAAATGGTGAGGTTGAGAAACAAACATTGCTGCAGCCATTTACAAAAGCTAGGACTGGCTTCTGGTTAATGTTATTCTCTGATTAATGTTGTACTCAACATAGTAACTGTGTTCTCTTAACTCTCACTCTTCTGGTTTTATGATTTGCCTTTTTTTTTTTTTTTAATTTTAATGTGTTTGTAAGAATATAATAAGTTAAGAAATGCCCTACTGGGCAGACCACTGGTCCATTTAGCTGTGTACTCTGACAGCAGTGGTAAATGGTGTAATTTCAGGATGGTACTACAGCCTGTTCCCCTTATACTGTCTCCAGCATGCATTGGCACTGTTAGAAGGGACATCCATGCATGTTCTCTTTATTGTCTGTCCTTGGAGAAACTCTTGGCCACCATTTCTTTTAACCTGCCTATACAGCACCATGTAGAAATTCCAGAAGTTAAATATAGACTGCATGTTTAAAAACAAACAACACACCACCACAAAAAACAATGAAAAAAACCACAAACCAAACAAACCCCCAAAACAGATGAGGGTGGGAGAATTTCTTTGTTGGTTGCAAACTCTGCAAGATTTTCTTCAAATTATTCCCCGTCTTCCCTTTATTTTCATTACATTTGATCTGTCATGGTTTATGTGCTTTCTTCTGCTTGTTTGGACAAGCTTCCAGATTATTTTTTTTCAACTGTTGCCCTTTTCACTGAGATTGCCTCCTTTACTCTTCTGTTGTGCTAAGAAGGTCTCTATCTGCTTGTTTTGTTTTCCTTTAGAACTGTGGCAGACACTTTTATCTGGTCATCTAGTACAATGGCTCTTGAACACAGCCTGTGGACTGCTTGCAATCTTACATGCTTTTATGACCACTCTTTTGGTTTTTTTTTCATTTGTTGTGACCAATTGTACCATGTCTATGTTGTGTCCTTTCTTGAATTTGAGTATCATTATGCTAGATTTTATTGGAATGCTCTGTCGTCGCCGCCCCCCCCCACACCAGTTAATTCAAATTATGTTTTGAGTACTCTTAAAAATCATGTTTTCTACTTACAACTTGATCCAAGTCACTGCTCCTCTTAGGACAAAGCCTGAAGACTATCTCTTCTTGGGGGTTCTAATACTAGTTCTTTTTTACTAACCAGTCACTGCATTAAAAAAAAAAACAACGCATCTCTGCATCTTGTCCTGGTGTGACATTAGTCCAGACTGCATATGCGTAGTTGAAATTTGCTGCTTCTGCATATCCTGACTTTCTTGTGTCTTGGATATCAACTCCTGATCAAATTAATTGTTCTTGTTAGGGAATTGCTATTATAGTCTTGATACTGTGTTTTCATTACCTACCTACGGTATTGACACGGTGTTGAGTTTTTGGTGGTTTTGGTGTTGTGTTGTTTTTTTCCCCTCCAAGATATTTTTAACCATTGGCATTTTTATTATCCTTTATGTACAACCTCATTCTTCCACCTGCAGATACTGTTCCATCATCCCTGAAAGGCTGGTAGCTTGGCAGTCTTATATCCCACGGATCAGATGCCTTTCACCATGTTTCTCAGGGATCTGCTGTGTTTCGGTTGTTATTTGATGCCTGGCATCTAACATATTTTTAGGCTTCTAAAACTGTTGTAGAAGCATTTGTAAGTTTTGTCTGTACTTTAGTGTTCAGTACTGCATGTGCAAGTCAGCTGGCATTGCAGGTGGTCCAACTTGCCTTTTTGGTTTATTCCTTATTTCCCCAGTCTTTCACATATCTCCTCTTGTCACTGACGTCTCATGGTTACATTGAGGCTTGGCCTGTTTCTTGTGCCTCACACATGGATCTGGAAGCATTTCAGAGAATGCTGTCGTGGAGGTCCTTGACTTCAGTTTCCTGCCTAAGGTAGTGAACGTAGCCTTCAGAAGACTTCTCCTACACATCCCTGCTTCCTAGAGTAACAAAAAGGATGGTCACCATGATCATTTCTCCTTCATGCCCAATTATAACTCACCTAACTTTCTGGTGAGTTCTACAGTCTTTAGACTTGGTGGATGAGTTGTTCTCCCGCCCCCCTGGACTTTGCAAACCCTCTCACAGAATCTCCCATGGCCACCACTGCCCTTTGCCTGTTGTGGCAGATTCCCAAAGCCGCAGGAGCCTCCTCAGTTCAAGCAGGTGCTGTGATACTGGCTCTCAGTCCAGCACAAGCACCGCTGCTGCTGCAGCACTCTGCTAGGTCTCGTGTACAGACTTCTCCAGGAAGGGTGCAAAAGTAAAATACACGAGAGACAGGACAGGTATCGCTTACTCGTTCAAAATGTGATCAATGTTTCCTTCAGTGAACCTGTATGAACATAATTTTTTTGTTGTTTCACAGTAAATGGGAACGATGACAAATGAAAGCAATCCTTGTGTAGAAGATGCCTGTGCTCTGTATGTTTCTTGCATGGTCCTTTTGCATTTACTATTCCTACAAAATAAGAGGAGGTAGCTCTGTGATTGTACTGAAGGATAGGTTTGGCCTAATATTAACGGTTTGTAATAAATCTGAACTTTGGAATATTTAAAACTTAATGTTTTTTTTAATAAACCTTGAAACTTTGATGAATTCAAGAAGTATCTTTTAACCTGTGCCAGTATCACTTGTTCTGATTCAATATATTTGCATTTTTTTTTAAACCCACATAACTGCTTCTATTTATTGCTGCCATATGCTGGTATCTTCCGATGTTGAAATAGTGGTTGTTTCTTTTCCGTATCACTAATTCCAGCATTTTAGTTAATGCTTTTTATTAGTAGTGGAAATAGCAATGGAATATAATTTGTTTCTTTGTTTGTTCTAAGCTGTATAATGAAATGGTTGTATATTTCTATTAAGCTCAGTTGTTATTGTTCTAAAGCAGAAAAATCAGCCAGAAGATGAACAAAGTATCCCTCAGAAAGTACTATTCATTCTGAGCATTAGAGTTAAACCTAAAAAACAGAAATGTAAATGTATAGGAATATAAGTATTGAAATATTTATAATTTTTTCAGATTAGGTTAGAGGTGAGGGAGTTAAATATATATTCTGTGTCGTTTTCATTTTAACTCATAATGTTTACAAGTTGATTATGGTTTCTTGAGGAAATGGGAAAAAAAATAATTTGGGTTGTAGGAAAAATAGATTGCTTTTTTCCCCTTCATGTACCTAGAAAAAATTCTTGCACAGTTCAGAATATTTAAAACTTTCAGAGATTTTTTTAATCTATAGTCAGTGTTACAAAGAATTAAGTACTGTCCTCTTCTACAGGTGAGCTCTAACTGTATTTCATTATATGATATATGATATAAATCTTCAATATCAAAATGATATAAATCTTCACAGCATTTAAGATGGGCCTTGACATTTTAGTTCAGTGTGTTTATTAGTTGGAAATTATACTTAATATAGGGGGCTTACAACTGGGCCATTTTGAAGAGTGAAAATTTTAGTAGTACTGCCTTGAAATTACATTATGAATCAGAGGATTTTATTAAGATGGTTTTGCTATGCTATGTTTCAACTCAAGTGTTCATACGACAACACTATCATAACAGATGTTTCTTGTTTGTTCCTTTAATCCTAAATTGTTTCGCGGAAGAGAGGAAGAACCCTTGTAACAGGGATGGGAAAATGGAGGTACAGAGAAGTGGCATGATCTTGTGAGGATATAGGACTCAGTGCATGCTTTAATAGCGTTAAAGTTTATATACTGGCTATCCACTGTCTCCCATCAGACCTGTTCTGTTTCCATTTGTGGCTAGACACGGCCCAGTTTTGACTAACTTCCCATTTATTTGAAGTAATGTAAGCACTGAAGAGGTAAATGTGGTTGTTTTTTTTTTTTTTTTAATCTAGGCCTCTGGAGGTAGCTTCTTTATTTCGGAATCCTTCAAAGGAGCTCTGTATTTTATAAGCAGATTGCTCTCTGTTGAATTGCTGAAGACAATTCAGCTGCCTGGGCTACTGGCTGGGCTATTTGGTTTGGCTTATCGAATTCCTGCAGATTGTTACATGTGTATTAGAAGGTGAATTATATTTGTGTTGTTATTGTTGCTCGGTTTGTGGCTTAACTAACACAAATGTTTGCCTAAACAGTGATTTTTAATAGATTGTAACTGCGGCCAATTATCCAAGCATAGTCTATGTAATTCCACAGGCGGTCCACTCTCTTGTAAGGAGCAGGGACCATGTAAAAGAGATTTTAGTCTCCTAACAACCTTTAAATGAATGCATCTGCTAATTTAATCAAGTGAAGAGAGGTTCCCACATTTCAGTGTTGGTCCATCATTCATCCTTCATCCAGGTGACACATTATGACTTCCTTCTAAGTAGGTCTGCTCGGTGTCAGGGCTTTTCCCCTTGGACAGGTAGATGAGAAACCACTGTTGTTCTGACTTCTGAAGAACCAGAATTATTTCCCCTCCAAGTCTGCCACAGTTCTTTCACCTGTACTGTTTTAAAAATCATGTTTATAATAGGTTTCATTTTTCAGAGATACTTGCAGTTTAATCCATACTTAGTCTCTGTGCTTAAATGTTCTCATTTCTCTTTGCCAGTTTTTTGGCTTATGAAAACTGTTTTGATTTCTAAGGGATGTCTGTTGTTTGGCAGTTAAGTATTAACAGTTTAATGTTAAATTTGCATAATAGCAAGAATGACTTAAGCACTTTCATTTTAAGCAGGAGGAGATCTGATTTCCTGTCTGAGTTGGAGGGATGGAAAAGGGAATGGTCTATCATGCTTATATTGATGGTTCAGTATTTTTTTTTTTTTGTCGTTAATAACAGTATACCTGTAATTGTGCATTTTCTATAATAGAAAACACAGTTTTCCATGAAAATATAACCGTGGTTAAGTCTGGAGACATTACTATAACCTCCTTTTTACTGCAAGAGGGCAATGATTAAAAATAAAAGAAAGGGGGGAAACTTTTCCAAATTAAAATTTTATCTTATTAACTTGAGGTTTTTTCCCCCTAACAAATCAATAAGCTTTTTCTTGAGTATCAGCAAACTCTCAAGTGCTAAATTTATCAAAAGACTGTTGAGATAATTTCCTATTTTTATGGCTTTCTGCAAAGTATGTATAAATTATTTCTCCATAATCTTTCATTATATTGAGCCTTAGCATCCCTGAAAGTCTTCCATAACTTGCTTAATTCTGTTTATCCCCTATTTTGTGACTGGATTGGACAAGACTAGAAAGCAAGCACAAAAATGTTAGCTCTTTCCTGTATTTTCTTGTTATGCTGCCCTCAATACAGGTATTAATATTTCAGTGTTTTCTTCTTTCCGCGCTTTGTAAAAGCCTCTTGATAGTGTTGTCTTGGAGGAACCTTGATTGTAGGTGGGTCTGCAGCATTCTTCAGTTAGGGACCTGGGATATGCGGTGTCTGTAGTTGGCTAATGTGCAATTTTGGCAGATTGCAGTAGTTGCAGGATAGTGCTTTTGTGCCCACGTATTGTAAAGATTCCAGCTATTGTTATTTTGTACCACTGGGTTATACTGTAGTTCTCTGCTGTACCCTTGGTCTCATAGTGGTTTAGTTTGAAGAATATTTTTCCCCTCTATATGGTCTTTAATCAGTAAGTTGTTAATCTTGCACCTCTGTTTCCCATGTTAGTCAGTCAACAAGGGAGGTTTTGTGGTTTTTTCTTTAACCATGTTTTCCTCAGACGACTTTATTTTGGTTAAAATATTAAAGGGATTCTCTGAACTAGGGCAGTCTGAAATGCATGAAGAGCCAAGGAAAGTGCCGTGACTGATGAACTGCTCTCAGTTTTGTGACCATTTTGGCTTCTGTCTAAGTCAGTGGTTGTAGATGCAGATTTGTAAAGGGGCAATTTTGGAACTTGCAGATACTTTTTGAGCTTTAAATAGCAAGTTTAGTAGGACCAGAGTTGGAAGGATGTGGGAACAGTACTTTCTGCACGTCTGGATGTTAGTTCGTTTAATCTTAAATTATTCTAGCAGTATGCAACAAAAAAGGAAGATCAGAAAATTAATGTGGAGGAGTTGTTCTTACTGTGCGTTGTTACAATAATATAGCTGATGTTCATATTAGAACTAATGTGTAAAGTTGTAGGGAGAGACAACTGACTTAACCACAGAACCAGGACTGGAAAAACTGGACATGTTTGTGCCAGCTGTGCCCTGGCGTTCCTGCCCACCCAGCCCCTCAGCCCTGATGGACAATGCCTGTTGTGCAGATACCAGAATTGAGTGTTGGTGTGAATTTGGTCACTGGCTTTTCTGTAGGGCTTTGCCAATACTGTAGTGCCTTTTTTTTGAGATGTGCTTATTATCTCTGTGGAAAGCAGTTCCCTTGACTTGATTTTTGGCCCATACGACAGCTCTTGGAAGGCAGGTATCAGTTATTGTCCCTAGTTTAGATAGGACTGAACATCTATGGGTTTGTTTCTCCCCAAACTCTCTGTATTCCTCCTGCTTTCTCTTTTGGTCAGGAAGAAAAAAGGCCTCTCATGAATGAGTTACTACCATGAAGCTGACTGCAGGAGTGGTTGTTACCAGGCTGGTCTCTGAAGTGCTGTGGCAGAGGCATGTGTATCTTAATGAAATGGAAGTGACGATTTGGCTTTGTGTTTTTTGTCAAGGCTGTCTTTGGGATGACCTAGGGATTTTGTTAAAAGAGATGAGGATACATCAATAGATTAAATGGCTTTTGGGGATTTTTATCTCACCAGCCTTCATTCAGGGTGGAAGGGTCTTCCCGTGTCTGACTTTATCTCAGTCGGTCCATGTCTCTTCAACCAGTCACAAAAAGAAAAATCTCATCTGTACGTCCCTTTTGATGTTTAGAGTTTGCAAAACAATATGAAGGAGAACATTTGCAAAGCTGGATTTGGAAGTCCAGTGGTATTCATAAGATTGGAGTTTTTGAAATACACTTGCCTGCCTATTGCTGTGTTTAAGCTGGGGCGTTTGGAGGTGAATAGTGCAAGCGTGTCGTGGTACTCGCCCAGAAGATTCTTTCAGCCTCCAGCGGTTTGCAGCTTGTGCAGTCAGAGGTGGTGTCCTGTTCAACATGGCATGTGTAACGAGGTGAGCAGTGCAGCTGTCTGCTGGAAGTACTGTCAGTGGGCGGAAGGACAAGCCCATTAGCATTTTGCAGTAGATGGAGCTGCTAACAGAGTTGAAGTCTGATGTCTGTTCACAGAATTGACTTGCCACTCACCTAAATACCACAGGCAGCACAGTGAGATTCAGTGCCTTCCCTTCTCAAAATGCTGCGTTTCCACTTTTGTAGTCACATGAAGATGATCTTTAACTTACCAATGGACTACTGCTGTGAAAGGTAGTCCGTTATTTTTGGTATCATCAGCTCAAGTCTTTTTCTTGGGCTTTTTTAATATGTGGTTTAATTGCATTCCTGCACAGTTGCAGCATGTTGCCAGCCCAGATGTAGAATCCTTGGATGGGGTTTCCTAACAGTTAGTAAAGTCAATTCTAGTAGTTACCTGATATCATTTTAGAAAGACTTTTGGAAAGACACACGCTATTTAACTGCTGATTTATACTATTACCCCCATTTATGTGCAGGCTTGAAGTATAGACAATTTGCTTTGAGCTCATGGACAGATTCAACAGAACACTGAGGATCTTGTTACTATGCAATGATTTAAGTGATTTAGTTATAATTTGCCACATTCTTTATTACTGATGGAAGCAAATTTCTCAGGGGCCGAACTTTGAGAGTTGCATGGTTATGGATCAATAATATTTTTATTTTCTTCAGAGTCTGTGCATCTTTCTTGTTCACCCCATTAATTCCTTTATTCCAGTAATTTTACTAATTGTTTATGTACTGCTTCAGATTTCAGCTGTCATATTAATGCATTAATTTCATTAGTGTGATAAAGTGCTTTCTTTCATGTCCTAGCTCACCACTGATGCAGCTTTTTGCTATATTCCTGGTTTTTAATGACTTTGAATAAAAGAAAATAACCTTGCCCTAGTTTAGAAATGTAAGAAATCTGAGATCTCAACAGATTCTCAGTGCCAGTAAGAAAGGACTTTACCCTAAATTTTATACTTGAACCATTTTATGCCAGTAAAGTTATTTTAGTTAGAGATTCAAATATGAATGGAAGTAGCTATTTGACATGTATGATCATAACATATAGGCTGTATTGCCATTAGCATCATCTAATATATAGCTTAATTAATTACTTAATTGTTTTTTTGGTGTGTGTTTTGTGGATTTTTTTGTTTGGTTGGTTGGTTTTTGTGCACAGATAGGGGAGAAGTGATTCGCTTGAGTTCACTGTCTTGTAGCTCTGAGCAGAGCTGCCCACTGCAGCCCCCTGAATTCAGGGTGGTTCTTTCTCCGAGACCTGACAGGTGCATTTAACCGTGTGCTTGCCAGCAGTGCTGGTCTGAACTGAAGTGTCCTCACTGTGCTGGAGAAAGACCTATGTTTGCATAAATTCTGGCAAAGCTGTCTGTTGCGCGCATGGGTATTCATGTGCTCAATCTGTGAAGGTTGCAGAAGTGAGGCACTGAATGTACTTGTGTTCACAGTTAACCTGGTATGAACTCAAACTCCAGCTGAAGTGGTTTCTTTATGGATGTAACTAAGGGAGACCTGGTACTCTCTTCCATTATTATTGGATAATGCTAAGATGTGTGATAGCATGTAGTCCACCAAGGGTGTTTGAGAGGACTCCTTGTCCCTCAACAAGAAAAAGGTTCCTCATCCTGGTTCACAGTGTGAAGAGTGTGGAATTTGGATCTTGAATTTAAATTCTACATATAAGTAGAGACATGGAGAAAGGAGGTGGAACTATAGCAGCTTACCTGTCTTCTCTGCTATGTGATGCCTATTCAGCCGGCTAAAGATTGCAGTAGTTAATAGAGCTCCCAGAAGTATTTTCTTAAAAGATTACAATAAAGCAGCATCTAACAGGTGTATTTTCAGGACAGTCAGCCAAAGGAGCACAGCAATGGTAAAAATGATGTTCTTGTGTTGTTTCTAGCTGTGAAATAGACACTCCAATTCATTATAAACACTTTGACTGACTGTGTTCCACAAGTTCAACTGCAGCAGGTAAAAATTTGGCAAAATCCGATGCAATCAGTAGTTTTCTGTAGTTGGAGATGAGAGAGATTTGCTAAATTTGGCACGTGTATAGGAAAATGTGCCAAAAGATAGCAGCAGTGGTGAGTCATCTCCAGTTCTTGAGAACCAGATGGAATTTTTTTTCTTTTTACTGGAGGTCAATTTTATAGCTCTAATAATATCAGACCTCATTGAAAATATCTGTGATGACTTTTTTTCCTTACTCCAAAATGGTTTCTGCTAAAAGGATTTTTCTTTTTGTATCAAATGTTTCTTTTCCATTAAAAATTATAACTTTTATGCACTACAGAAAATGATGTGTAGGTTTTTGAAAGTTAATTACTTTTTAAATGGGTGCAGATTGAAAAAATGAGGAATGGTAGACCAGATTTTAATAATCTGTTTCTCTTAATAACCTTCAGGAAATGTTACCCTCAATTAATTTACTTCCATGGATTTTTTGTAGGTTTGTTTTAGGGAAGTTTGGGATTAAAAATAAGCAAAACAAGCTCAACAGTGCAATTACTGGAAAGAACAGAAAGGGAACACTCTCCTTGCTCAACAAGGAAAAAAATTTGTGGTTTTACACTTTTTTATGTACTCTGTATAGAAGATTTTGTGGTAATTACACTTTTGAGAGCTTCTAGCTGTGGGAATCAGCAGCAGATAAGAAAAAGCTGTCTTATTTTCAGAATAAGCAGCGAGTCCTGGTTTTGTGTATCATTTAAAAAAATTTATAATGACTAAAGTTATTGTGCATAACAATAGGTGAATAAATTGATTTATCCTGGGAACGTCAACTTTTTAACAATGGGAAACTATGATCATAAGTAAATTTTATGAAATCAGAGATGGCATTTAGCCAATTATCTTAAAAACAAACAAAACCAAACAAACAAAAAGCCATACAGAAGAAAACAAATGTCCCTTCCCCTCCAAAAGTAGCCTTAAGAAAGAGAAAGCGGCAAACACTGGTTAAATTCAGACTAAATCTTTGTTAGTTGATTTGTCTCCCGTTCCAGGAATACGTGGCCAATGTTGCTCCATTGTTTTTTTGGCCGAGAAACTTTTTACAGCCATAAATTGAAACAAGATTTCAATATCACACTGTATTTATTACAGAAGG
Source organism: Falco naumanni (assembly GCF_017639655.2). Taxonomy (NCBI): domain Eukaryota; kingdom Metazoa; phylum Chordata; class Aves; order Falconiformes; family Falconidae; genus Falco; species Falco naumanni. The sequence continues at coordinate 83,170,719 of NC_054059.1, forward strand.
AAAAATAAATGCATCATTAATCGGTCTTCCAGCTGACTTTCTCTCGCACTTGGTGGTGGAAGCCTCAAAGACCTTCCCAAGCTCTGTTGCTGGCCCTTTACCGGGCAGCGTGTCTCCTTCCCTCCTTGTGTACTTGCGTATGCTCGCTGCCTTAAAGACATGAGAGAAAGTCAGATGAAAGGAGGATTTGGAGCCAGATGTGTCTCTGAAGCTGAGAGCGGCAGGCGTAACACTTGTGTAGCTTCCTCATGTGCTGTTTAGAAATATCTGAGAACTTGCCTGGGTTTAACTGCAGGTAGCACATACAAGGTCTTTAATAACTGTTCAGGAATCATCTTCCACTTCTGAACGTAAGCTGCTAATTTGTGTGCAAGAAGATGATGACTATGTTTGTGCGGAAAGGACTACCAAAAAATACCTCAGCAAACTAGAAGCTTAGAGGGTTTTTTTCTCCATTTTTGGATGTGTTTTTTCATGTTTGGTTAGATGTTTAATAGGAATTTCACATAAGCACAAACTGCCCTCTCTTATGTAAATATTTAATTTCACATTCAAATATCTATTTAAAACTTGCATGATTCTTAAGGATCTTAATCCCCCCAAAAGGCATCTTCTTCTACGTAATGGTTCTTGGAGAAGTAGCTTGGTTTCTGGCTTTGCCAGGGTGATTGCTTAAGCACTCTTAGAAAATTGTTATAAACGTTCTAAACTATAAAGCTTCTCAAGCAGCAACCAGCAATAACATCGAATAAAATGCTTGTGCTGTATTTGCACATAAACTTCTTTATAGATAGGAATTAGGCATTTATATTTGCTTTTTAATACAAAATGTTTCCAATGATTGTTAAGCATTTGAGTAACAGATGAAGCTTAGCTACAAAGGATTTCTGAACTGTGTGGAGTTCTCCTAAAAATTACAGGAAGGCAGTAAAGTGTGAAATTACATAAACCTTTCTTTAATGTAAAAGTGATTTTCTTGTCATTTACTGTTCAGCCCTTGTTAGAAAGCCCTCCCCAATAATTTTCCTTTTTAACCAGGTACCACATTTCCAGACCATCTCTAATTACTAACAACATTAGGATACACATGTAAATTGGCATGAGAAAAAGTAACGTGGCAGTGGGGAAGGTGAGTGTAGGCTCGAAGCAAAAGTTTAGGGAAATTGTTCTTATATTTGCATTTTAAAAAGATAGGAGCTGGAGGAGAACACATTGGTTAAGGCAGGAGAAGTGAGTGCTTTGGTAATTAAGGTGCAAAGGAAACGAGCTTGGAGAAACTGAAGCATAAAAAAATGCAGTGGCAGAGGGATGTTACTGACAAGTCAGGACTGGGTGTCAGCTGGGATGTCTGAGGAGTAAGTGAGAGATCCAAGCCTGACACACAAGTTAGGAGCCAAAGAGAATCATGGCGTTGCCTGCTGTGACTGTGCTGGAGACGTCAAGATTTTGGTGTTTACTTGCATGGATTGTAAGCATGAGTAGATGCCTACCTTTGGAGAGAGGAACAAATCTGATGCAGTCAGATTGCTGTTTTGAAATGACAACTGGACTGATGCTTATAGACAGCTTCTTGACACAAAAGTGTATCAACCAAATAAGCAGATAAAACAAAAGCTGGTATGTTTAGCATCTTTTAGCTTTGCAGCAATTGCCAGTCCGTATCAGTCAAGGGTGTTCAGAGCTAGTTTATTGTGTTATTTCTTAGCATATGCTTTATAGGAACTTTCATTCTTACAGCTGTTGTCCTTCTGAGTGGGTTTGTAAGATCTACTTTCTTTTAGATCAGCGTGGTACAACTAAATGCACCTCTAAAATTGCAGATACTTAGCTTTATTTCTGGGAAGTGTTGCTGATCGTATTTTCCGCTGTCTTAAAAACTCTAGATTTAGTATATGTCCTGTGTTGTGTTCCTCCCCCTTTTATTCCTGGGTCATGAAACAAGAGAGGGGTTGAAAAGAGTTGGAATAAGTCTTTGGAAATAAGGCCAAGAACACTGAATCATACTTTTTGTAGGAGAGCACTATAAAGTATAAAAAATGTTTGTATGTTTGGGTTTTTTTTAAAATAAAATATTTTGCTCATGATGAAGACACATGGGTATACACTTCAGGATGTTTGAGTGCATTCTGTATTTGTGGAAGAATATTTTGAGAAGCTGCATTCCTATAACGAAGGTATAGATAGCATGTCTATTTGCAAAAATTAAAGGCAGTTGAATGTTGAAGAACAATCCTCCCCACCAACTCCAACTTAACTGCAACATGTCAAAACCCAACCAAGTCAAATCAAAACTCCCATCTCCTTTGAAGCAGTTTTAAAAGCTGTGCTGTTTGTGCATGATTCTATTTTGCTTTGACAGAGCTAGCTTCTAGCCACAAAGAACAAAGTTCTACTTACACAAACCCAAATCAATTTCTGTTGCAGATTTGGTACCTCTAGTGTACGTCAGCATTTCCTTCAGTCATGCTTGTATTTTATTTGGTAAAAAATTCTACTATTGAACAGCAAACTAATATAGTTTGGCTGTGTTACAGGCTGTGAGTCATGGAGAAACCCCAGAACCTCTTCAGATTTTGCTTTTACTGTTGACTTTGCTCCCTCTTTTTCAAGCTGCTAAATGGAACTGAACAGATGTGTAGGCCCGTCTGGGTAAATGAAACAGATGCAGTCACCAGAAGAGATTTTCTAGGCTGCTAAAATAAACATGTGATTGTAGTATCTTTTTGGGGGGCAAAACATGTCTTCTTAAGACACACCTTGATCACTTTCAATTTGGTGTTACCCATTATACTAATTATTTAAGTCTAGTTTTGCTAGGTTCTGCCTTACCATTAGCAGTGTGATACAGTGCTATGTGTTTCTGCCAAAAGCAACACCTTCCAGAAAGCTCTCAGCATGTCATAAAGTAAATATAATCAGTCTTAAAATGATACATTATTAATGTAAGTATTTCTTGATATAGCAAAAAATGAGAGCAGGAACACCTGTGCACTTTTTATTTTTGCAGTTTGTGATTCTGCCTCTGTCATCTTATCACTGCATCTATATATGCTTTAATTTTCTTAGATAAACCTGTGTAAAAGATTCCAGGTTTTCAGGTCTTAAAAAGTCATCTTACAAACATTTTTACACATTTGTCTTTGAGTAGGGGCTGAGCCTGAGCATTTCAGTTCAAAAAATATTATTTTCAGAAGAATTCAAATGCAAATACTACAGGGTTGCATCCTCAACTGCAATAATCAATGTTAAAAGTGACACAAACTTCTAGGTCAGTTTATTACTATGAAAATGGTGAAGTGACCAACCAGGAATCTATGATGATTTCAGGGGGGCAGGCACAGAAGGTTTTACTCTTTCAAAGTTGGGGAAGTAGAGGGGGACAACAGCATAGCAAGTGTTCAAGTGTTGTACATCCCTTCTTGTTTCCATGATTTTATTCTTCGCAGGTAATCTTGTCCTCCACTGTATTCTTCGCTGCATAAGCATTAAGCGTCTGCTGGGCTGAACTCTCTACAAGTATTTTTACTACCAGATTTCCTACTGATTACAATAGCTAAGCTTCTTTTGACTACTATAGTAGTGCCCTGGATGTAAATCTTTTTTGGTTTTCTTTGCTGATTTTAGCAGAGATTTTTATAGCAGATGAACTTTTATCTTGAAGGGGAAAAAAAGTTACTCTTATTTGGTGATGTGAAATTTTTCTTCCATAGTTCATAGCAGGGAAGTATCTTGCGAATTAATTTGTAGTTTCTCACACACTGTTGCAGCATTTCCTTTCTGAAGTACTAAGGCATGCAACTGTTGTTCATTACAGTTATGTGAGCTATGCTAGTGACCTTCCGCTTTAAACCGGCTTAAATCCTGTGTGCCGTAGTGGTTTCAAGTGGTGAGGCACAGAGGCCTGTATCACTTCATTCTGTAGGCTTCGCTCTCCTTTAATTTTCACCATCTTTCTAGTTTAGTAGTAAATATGGGCTTTAGGATGAACCTAAAATGATGTCACTATTGAAGTAGAGAATATGCTATATTTATATAAGCAAAGTTCATAGTTATCTGCCCTTCTCTGTATATCTTCCTTTCCAAAGAGATTTTCTTCCTTTTTACATCTGCAGTATTGAGATCAATGCCCTGCTCAACATGGGTCATGAAAAGCTCTACTTAGCCATAAATATTCTTAAGATTTATGACAGCATGTGGGGAAAAGACAGATTTTTTTATGTCTATTACATTTATTAATTACTACTTGAGATGAACTGTTGGGGGCTGGAGGCCAAGTGAAACCAGCAACCTTGAATTTTAACTTTTAGCTTCCTGTAATATTGACTTGATACATATGTGTGTCTGTGTGTAGATGTATGCATGCCTGCATAAATCTTGTCCAACAATCCATATGCTGTAATGCTAACAGTATGCTCTATCGTGCGTTGGGGCATACCCGCTTCTTTTATTAAATATCCTTTTCTGCTGTGGTAGTTACTGTAAGAATTAGCGATTTCTGACCTCAGCTTTGGTTCTGTTACGTCAGGTCTATAGTCTTATGCCTGCCCACAAAAATTGGACATGAAGACTCTTACTATCATTTGATAATGCTGGCCTAAAATGAGAGTATAGCAGGATTTATGTCAGCCATTCAGTTTTTGTTTTGGTTTGATTTTTTTTCCTTGATGTTAGCCTGTTGCTTAGGATATGATTGATCTGATCTAGAAGTCCACGTCTGAGGTACTCATCTAGTTTCCCTTTTCAGTCGAGAGGGAACCTGAAAACACCTTTTCCCTTTTTTGGGGACCATTAAACAGCCAAACCCCCCTCCTCTTCCTGGGACAGCCAGCCGTGTGGAAGCTGGACTGCCAAAGCCTCCCCAATTTACGCTTTCTTCCCAGAATTTTTATTAGCTTTTCCTGCTCTGTCTAAATGTTTTGGAGCAGCTGGTGGAGCAGTGGAGAGATGGCTGGCTCATGACTCATGCTACCCGAGGTCTCTATAAATCCTGGGCTGCCTCAGGATTTCTTCGTGCTGCCATCACAACGACCATCTGTCTGCTGCCCCTCAGCCCTTTGGGCACTGAAGGTGCTGCATGCACACGCTAGTAAGTTAGTACAGAAACTGGGGGGCAACTCCTCTTGTGACTGAGGACTCAAGGGTTGTGAGTAGAGCTGGAATGACCGGTTGACAGTTTGTTTTGAATGCCAAGCTTTGCATGCGATTCGGGTTGAAATTAATAAGCTGAGGTGTTCTTCTTGGTTTTTATGTCATTTGGCTACAATAGTGGGCAGTGAAAGAATGTGAAGCCCCAGTCTGCAGCATGCTGTTGGTTTGTAGTCACATGAAACAGAACTGTAATTTCAATAGTCAGGCAAAGCTTGCCTAAATTTCTTTAAATTTGATGCCTGTGAGTTAGTTTTCATACTGCCACTTTGCTGAAAACGCGAAACTGTTCTGTAGAAGATGAATGTTTCTCTGTTGCCTCTTTACCATCAGACAAGCTTCTATGAGCATGCTGAGGCTGGGATTCATCTCACCTGAACTGGGAGCACCTAAGTGTTAGTCACCCCAGCCTAAGGGGATTATTGCAGAGTCCAAGGAGAGGAGGAGATACCTGCAGAGGGCGATTTATCACGGCTGTCTTAAATTCTAGTTTCACAAGAAGGTGCCTTGTTTTCTGGAAAACCCAGTTCCCACCATTGCCTGTAAAGGGAGCTGAGGCTGAGTAGATGTAAATGAAAGGTGGTAGCTAAATAGACTTAGGTGAGTGAATTTTGGATGCCTTGAGTTAGGTGTGGTGCATCCGAGTCTAAATGGTTTGCAGGAGCTCAGTGATCCAAAGGGACTCAGCGGAGCCATAAGAAACATGTAGGAGCTCATGGTTCTTAGCCTCTTTGATATAGAAGTGGTTATCAGCCTAGTTTTGCTGCTGTACCTAAAAATTATTCAGATAAACACTAAATTTACTGAATTTAGAGGGCAAGCATTGAAATATAATTGTGACCCAAAATGAAGTCATGTGCATGTACCATGTTTGAGGCAATGTGAAAGCTTTCGTGGGACTGAATTACACCTGCGTTTTAACGGCAGATGTTAACCATCAGCTGACATGCATGGAAGAATGAAAAATGGTAATACAAAGTGATATTCTCTGTAGTAAGTAGGCAAGTTAATATATTAAGTTCTGTAGTTTAGACATCTCTTACATTAAGTATTAAATTTTAAAGGTATTGAAGTACAGCACTCTAGTCATGTAACGTGCAGAAAAACAGCAAAAAAACCCCAACACCCCAGCATTAAAAATTCCAGCCTTGATTTTCTTTGACTCACATGAAACTGTTACTCTGAATACATTTTCCTTGTTAAAATGTTCTTTTGTTTTTCTCAGACTTCTCTGTTTTACAATTATTCTAACAGTGCAATTTTTAGCGAGGGTGGCACTTGATAAATGGCAGCCTGTGAAAAACAGGCTATACATGTATCTTCATACTGGAAATAAAAATGTTAATTTTTCTCTCATCTTTAGTAGCAATTCAGGCAGATTTCTGGGAGGCCTTCTAGTATCAGATGCAGCTCTTATGATAACATGATACTTTTTCCTGTCTCAGTACTCTCAAAGTACTGTGGAAGCAATGACAGAGTTGTAAAAAAACCAACCCCCCCACTCCCCCACCCCCTGTAAATAAGAGTGGGAAAAATGAAGTTCAGCATATCATCATGAAGTCTGTATTTAAAAACTTTTATTTTCAGCTGTGATTAACCTGCTTTCAATATTTATTTGTTTGAGAGACTATACTTTTTTTAGTATAATACAGAACTGTTAAATTCCATTGTATAAAGAAAGATGGCAAGATTTTGTTGATGGTTTTTGCCCTTTTTCTTTGTTCGGAGTAGAGTGAAGCATACCTTTTATCCCATGTCATGTAATATATATATATATATATATGGAAGAACAAAAACTACACAAATATAAATTTGTGGTTTATAATATTTAAGTTTGTGCTTGTGCATAATTTTTTGTGTTGAAACATTTACGGTTAAAATAGGAGCAGCTGGAAGATACTCCTGTCGTTTCAATATTCTTGGTGATAATTTTCCATTTCAGTGACTCGTTGATGATAGCTGGGTTTTTTCAGGGGAAGAAACAGGAAACAAAAAATCAGGCTGTCTCTGAATGTTACGTTGCAACATGTACATAAGCTTGAAAGATATTTTCGCACCTGCTTAATAACATATTTTTGGGACTTACAGTTCACTGCAGCCTTCTGTCATTGCACCTGATTAAAATCTGTGAAGAATTACCCGCTGGCATGAGAACTTGGTGATACACAGGAAAACAGCTTTCTATCTGAAGATTCCTCAGTTTTTCTTGGTTAGCAGTTGCTGCAAAATACAGTGTGCTAGTTGAATCTCACAGCTTTTTCATGACTGTTCAGCTCCACAGTAAGATTATGAAGGACTCAAGAAAAATGATTAAAAATTAGAAGTGCCCTGCAAGCTAGGGTAAAGAGAGATTCTTTTAGGAACCCATACATTTTTATTGTTTCAAAAGTCAAGCTTAGCACAGAATGCATCGGGATCTACTTACTGTTCTGTTAATGCCTGCACAGTCTTTGACAAATCCTGCATAAGAAATCTTAGCATACTGCAGTAAAAGATTTGGTTATTAATCTGACATACACTGGTATTGCACTGAATATTTGAGTCTTTTTATACTAATATTATTTTTCATTCTATGAAAGAGAATGCAAATGGATGACAAGACAGTTGCCACAAAATTTATAATATGTTTTTCTCCAGAGGAAGTTTTCTTTGATATTGTCGAGTATTGATTGAGTAGTAGCAAGCTGCAGCACTTGGTAAGGTACAGAGGAATATCCCGTGCTCACTACAACCCATGGATATGTGGCTGCTTAATGATCTGGACCTAAATTCTGCAGCAGAAATCTGACTTTTGGCGGACACTGCGTGCCGGTTGTAGTGTACAATACAAAATTCAGTGTTTCGTGTGTTCTGTTTGAGGAGAAAAGAATGCAGTCAGGGTATGAACTGTTCAGATGTTTTGATATTCAGTGTACCGATGCTTGTTTTGAGCTGCGTCTATATTTCAGGATGCCACAGACCTGCCCCCCCACCCCACCCCATCCCCCACTCAACAGCGTTTTAGGAATTACCGAGAAGTAACCTATTAGTTTCACAAACAGCAAGCACAGGGGCCAGCTAGAACACTTGTTTCCTGGCAAAGTATTTCGGGTTTATTGTAGCACCTTGCCTAGATGCACCTACTACATTTAGGAAAGGCTTCTGTCACTTTACACCCTAATACACATTCTTTCTTAAATTATATGAAGTAAATGACACATACTTAGTTTAGGGAGTGCTTCTGGGGGGGCAGCAGTTGCCAAGTAAGCCCTGTGACCATTGTGTGTCTTGTGATGTGTCAAATGAGATGAAGATTTGTTAGTTAATGGCACTATACTTTTTCTAGGATGTCAGGGCACTTTTATGGATTACATAAGAATGGTTTGAAACCTAATTTTTAAACCCAAATAATATTTTTCTAGCTTTATTTTAATCATAAAAGCGAGGCAAAAGTAGAGCTGGCAAGTTAAACAAAATGCACAATTACTGTTGTCTGGAACCTCTTTCTCATGAAGCAGGATTAATGAAAAAAAGGACTCTAATGGTGTGGATTGTCATAATATGACTTGATTAAAGTTGTAGAATAAATATATGGGTTAACTACTTTGATTCTAAATTTGGGTAAAGTGAACAAGAACTGTCAATGCGATCTGTGCTTCCTTGCTTGAGGAATGTTGGCCTCATAACACTTTTCTTGTGAAGCTGAGTACCATTACTAGGGCTGAAAATGTCTGGCAACAAAAACCCGAACCTCTCAACCTCTCCAGGATTAGCTGAGGCTTAACATCCTTGGCTGTCACAGTGCTGCTCTCTTGACTGGCAGCTGGTAGTATGGGTAGAACACCCTTCTGCAAAATAGAAATTATTTTGGTTTTGTCACACAATATGTTTACAAAATAGGTATGATGATTTCTTCTTAAATGCAATCAAGATCAGGCTGCTTCTCATCTTTGATTTGGTATTTTTATTTTCTTGGGGTGTTAGTACACTAAAGCTTAACGGGAAAAGACCCTTGATTTTTATTTTTCTTTGCATTCTTTTTCTTTCTTGAATGCTGGGGGGTGGGGTGGGGTGCGTGTGTGTGGATTTGAAGATGCCCTTGCAAAAACCTTCAACTGTCTGTTTCCCTGACACCTCCTGGGTAGGTAGAAAGGGCTACCGAGCCTCCCTGCCTTTCTTCCCACTGCTCAGTGGCTAAGAATTTGCATCGTTAGAACTGAGGCAGAGGAGACGTCAGAGAGGCTTTTTTTAAACTGAAAACCTGTGTGTCTGAATTTTTTTCTCTGTGAAGACTGTTACGTATTAGTCCCCACTGCTCTGTGGCAGCTGTTCAGCCAGAATGCTCGGTTCCATGAGGTACTGTACTGAATCCCACTTGGCACAAGGTGGGTGCAGAAGCAGATCAGCCAGTGCAATGGGGGGAATTCCTGCCCTTGGGTGAGCTCTGGCTCTCCCAGGACACTTGCCGTGGCCTGCAGCCCCTTGCCAGTTCTGGGGACACCATTGCTCGCTCTAGCAGAAAGGCTGAAAGCTCTGATGAATGTCGAGCTGGCAGCATCCCTCAAGGAAGTACTTGTGCTCACTGAACGGAGGGGAGGGAGGAAGGTAAATCATACATCTTGCTAAGGAGGCTCATGCTGAGGCTTTTTCAAGGGTTATTCTGGAGACCTGAGAGCAGGAAGGGATGTGAGAGGAGGGCAGAGAGGTACTGGCCATGCCTGGCTGTAGTGTCACTGTGTCAGGGCTGGAAGGTGTGATGCAAGGAAAGGATCGTAGGATGGGGCGCGGAAGGCTGAAAGCGGGAGATATGATCAATGGAATGGGAGAAAGACTATAAGGAGAAGAAGAAAAGGAGTGTAAAGCGTTGTGTGGGATAGGAAGGATAGATCGTCATGGGACTGGTGGGGTTAGAAAAGTGAGGGAATAACAGAGGATACAACTGTGAGAAGGTCAATTTCCTGAGAGATGTCTGGAAATCCAGAGGCAAATGCCATGGTTTTGGTGTTTGTTTTTTTTTTTCTCAGAGATGGATAGATAAAACAATAAAATATCAAGCGATAAAAAATCAAAATATCAACCTATAAAAAATGTTTCATATTCAGAGACAAGTGGTGGTCTGTACCTGGTGTTCTGCTGTATGTAGCTCTGACTTGGATCACTGGGAGTAGTCAAAATCACAAGTCACTGCTCTCTGAATATCTCAGTCCCCGTTTGTCCTGCTGCTCCTTTTTATCTTCTTTACTTGTTGAAGAACAGAGCAGTAAGTTTCCAATTTTATGATTTTGCAGAATATGATTACTATTCAAACCTGATGACATTTCTGCTAGACAGAGGAAAGATATGTCAGCTGTGAGCCACAGGCAGCCTATCGAACCAAATACCTGACATGTTCATTGCTGCCTGTTCCCAGGGCCCTGCAGGTGAAGCCACCAAGCAGTCTTCCAGCTGGTTTACTTTATTGTGTGTTTTTTGTGTTTTTTCTAGCACTGTGCTTATGGAGGTTGCTTTTTTTTTTATTATTACTTTTTAATAAAAACTTGGATCTGCAAGTTTTCAGTGCCTTCTTGGGAGACTGTGTGGCTGGACCACTGGATAGTTCTCCTAATACAGCCTGTAGCTGCTGCTTAAACTCACTCTTGCTGGAAAAAAAACTCAAAACCAACCCAACAAACAAAATATTTCATGCTATATGTGAGGTTTTGTTTCTTTCCTCTTACAGTGTGTATTTAATACTGCACTTATAATATAATTTATTTTGAAACTGAATTTGAATAGTCTTGGCTGGGAGAATTGAGAGTAAACAAATGCAACCAAAAAGTTGTGGAAAAGGGGCTTAAGCACAGGGAAATAACTTGACTAATAAATTATAAAAGTTTGGTGGGATATCTGGGAACAAAATCTATCTGCCACTTGCTCAATTTAGTGTTCTTCCCCTCAGCTGTGCCATCCCTACGGAATGCAATTATTTCCCGATATCTGGACTCTGTAGTTGTTTAGATACAAAGTTTGCAGTTCAGTATTTTAAAACTGTTACAGTCTATTTTGTACATCAGTGTTTTGAGAAATGGGTACGTTGGCGTGTATTAAGAAGAGATAAATGTAGAATGGCAGCACCGTTTGGAGACAGGGGAGTGGATTGGATATTGGTCTCTTTTTTGAAGGGAGCACCAATCTCTTTAATGGGGGGCTAAGAATCTTCTTTATGTTAACTTATTTAAAGAAGGTGTCTAGGAACTGGCTTTTTAGTGTTACGATTGCTTGGGGTTTCATAATATGACACAACTCCAGCTGTATGATGGCCCTTTTGTGGAATTTTAAGCTGTCTAGAAATTGGATGTTGGTAATAGCCCTTTTGGAGTTGTTCATGGGAAGGTACCACATTCATTTTAATAATTTCATTAATGGTCTGCAGGAAAGAATAGATCATAAATCAGAGATGCTTAGAAGAGAAGTTATGAAAAGCAGTCTGAGAGATTTTTTCAAACTGGAATTAGTCCAGGAAAGAATTCGGGAAGGTGGTAGACTTCTTGTGGTGACAAGAAAGCATTGCTTCGGAAGTCTGTGAAGTGAAAGGGTTAATCTCATAAGTTAGAGCAGCTTCAGAATGAAAGCTGGGAGAAATATTGACAGAGTATGACATGGCTGAAACAGATAAAGATTAGAATGAATCTTTAACCTTGCTCCAAAAATAAAACAAACACAGTGGTAGGTGAGTCTTTGGGAATTAGAGAGGAAAGGTTGCACGATCGATCAGGCAGTGGAATGTTTCAAGAAATACTGCTGAAGAAATTAAGGGAAGAGAAAGTGGTCTAGAATTGAATGTAGAAACTCAAGCAGAGGGTCGTATTACTGACTTAGCCTCGTTACTGTGCTCACAAGATACAAGACTGAGGGGTGGTGAACTTTTCTCATGTATTCTTGCATGAAAGGGGTGATGTTGGAGTTGGGGTGAGAGAGCCCTGTTCACGAGAGATATGTCTTGTTAGAGCCTTCTTGCTGTGGAACCTGTTAGTAGGGTAGGAGGAATACACCAAAAGGAACGTGTTCAGTTGAAGTCTAAGTATTATGTGACCTTGAACAAATTACTTGTTTCATCATGTGCCTCTGTTCTCCAGCTGAGATTAAAGAAGTCCTTCTCAGAAAAAGAGTTGTAAAAGTAAAACCCTTCAGTGTTTATTTTCAGATACAGCATTTTAAGATACTGGTGAGAGTCTGGTTTGTTAGCTTGGACTGAGCACCGTGGGGGTTATAAAATACCTGGCATTTGTTTAGAAGCAGCTTGTTAACTGCCTGACACGGATTATAGGTATAATCTTGTATTTGCCTGCAGAATCTTGTGGACACCTTTTCTAGCATGCTGTCACCTCTGTCTTTACTGGTACTGTTATTCACACCAGCAAGAACAAATATAGCATAGGTACGTCCCATGCTGTAATCACACCTTTGATTGCAGAAGAGACATAGCCTGGAACTAGTGAGTGAGGATGTAATGCAACAGAATTCTTATCAAATTCCTAAAATAGTGGAATTACATCAGAGATAAATTTGACATATCCAGGCTGTTAAAAAAGCTGAAATCAGCCCACCAGCTGTTTTGTGTTTGATTTGATATTCATACTGTATTGCAGATGTTTTCCACCACTCCTCCATCAGCTGTGTCAGATGCAGAGTTAGCCATTACTAACTATGGTACCGACAGATTCATTTGTTATTAGGCACTGACAGCTGAACTTGGCTTTTTTTATTTTTTTAGGATTGTAGGACCACAGAAGCTAATTGGTGAGAAATAATAAAATGAGTCATCTCAATTGGAAATATGTTCATTTGCAGACATATTTTTAGTAGAGCTCAATCAACAGCATACTAGCACATGCGTACACGAGGCCATTGCGTGCTGAAACCAAATTTGAGACCATTTCATGCTGACTGGGTGGAATAAAGAGCCAGAAGAGGAAGCTTTGAGATTACACATAGACAGTACATCTGTTTTCAGGGTTGTGTGCATGTTGTTATCACTAATGAGTAGTTTATTTGAGGAGGTGGTTAGCATGTGCAGTTGAAGGGTAGAGACACCTACGATATCACTGCAGTACCCAGAAGATCAAACTCAGTCGTGTGTTTGTTTCTCCATGAAGCACTTTGCAGAGCACAGAAGTGTCTCTTCTTCCCTGGGTGTGCTGGAGCCACTCACTCGGATCTGTTTGTTGTCTTCTGATCACATGCTTCGTTTTGCCCTGGTGGAACCCATAGGTTGGGATGTGCAGTGCCTGAGACACACTGCTCAGTGCTGATGCATGAGTCCTAGATAAGCTCCGTGCTGCCATACACCGTCACTCCCCATTTGAGTGCTGCATATCAAGTTTTTTGCTTTGTACGTAGTGATTGCTTTCTGGTAGGCTCTTTGTATCATTGTCTAGTGAAGACTTTTTCTGACAGGTGCTGAATATGAATATACGTGACGAGATGGGTGGTTTTGGGTGCTTTTTTTATTTTTATTTTTTAAATTAACACATATCTTTAGTGCTGCAGATCACCATGACTTTGCTGTAATTTTGCAAAATTATTCTGATGACTTAAGTCAGAGCTTTTTGGGGAAGGAGGAGGAAATAACATGGTTATTGTACTAGCAGCCTGTTTCATACTACTGTACTGGGAGCTCCCAGCTAGTCTGGTCCTCTAGAATTCCATCTGTTCTCCATGGGGTTTCCTGTCTCAAAGGATAATTCCATTGGAATAATGTTAAATTCCAGTGAAATTACTCCTCCTGCAGGATAAAACTAAAACATGTACAGTAAAATGTGTCCAGACTATCTGGAACTGTGTTACCAGAAAAGTAACTTCTTCTTTATCTTCCTTCTCATTGTAAGGCAAGTTCAGCTATACATAAATCCTTCTGACAGAGGTTTTCTTGAGCACCTTTTATAGTTTTATAATGATGAAACTTCTAAACTGTTCTGTGAAAATGCTTTGCTATACTCAGAAAACTTAGTCCCTGTTTAATACTAATTTTCTTAATGCAGTGAGGAACAGTATTAGTTGTCCTCTATTCCATGTTTTATTGACAACAATATATATATGACATTGTTGCTGCGTTTCCCCACAGTCTAAGCAAATTGCATCCCAACAGTTTTGCTGCATCTTTCTTGTTTGTTTCTTTTGGCTTTGTCTGCCCCCCCACTCCACTCATCAATAGTCTTGTTCTCTGTCTTTTCTCTGTTTGAAACAAAGGGTCAAAATGGCCATTTCAGTTGAGCTGAAGCCTTACCAGTGTTGACTGTGAAGTCAAAGGATCACTACTCTTGTAGTCACATGCACTTCTTTCCTGGTTAGCCCAGCTTTTTGGCTTCTATACAGCTGCCTGGTGTTGACTTGCTGTTGATCAGCATTTGATTCACTGTAACCAGCAGATCCTACTCTATAGCACTGTTGTCTCTTCATTGCTTTTTACACTGCATCCCTACTTAAGGGATGTGCAGTGTGCTAAGGTTGTTTTCAGTTCCTTATAGGTTGTTCCCCCTTAAGAGAGTTTGAGCATTAATTTCCACCAGCCAAGGACATGACTATTACAATTTTATGGCTAACTCTTATGACAGTCATCTACTACCAAGAGTACAGTTGAGTTGTGGTTCAAGCTCAGGTACAGGAATTGGAAGTTTGGGTCCTCTTCTTACCTCTGTCACAGGCTTCCTTTGTGTTCAGATGTCAGAAGCTCTAGAGTCATCTCCCGAATAAGGTGGTATTTCAAAACAGAATTTGGTACTTGTCTGAAGACGTTGGTTGATCAGTCAAAAATAGAATTCATGGTTTAAATAAGTCATGCTATGCTCTAAGCATTGGTTCAATTGATATATCCCATAGGATTGTTGAAAAGTTATTTAATTGTTGTTGATCATAGCTCTTGCGTATTATGTACATGATGTTTAATAGATCCTATGCATGAAAGCTTCTGTTTGTCCATAGGATTTGGAGGCGGAAAACCACCATCTTAATATCTTACGTGACTTCTGCATTGTTGTTTTTACCTTCTTGCAAAGCACAGAAAGAAAGAGGCTCCGGGGCAACTGGTAGTAGAGCTTCCGTCAACACTGGAAGTTGTCTTATGTGCCACTTGGTGTGTGTTATTCACATGTTAGCATAAAAAAAGTTATATTTGATATCCTTTTTTGGGGGGGGGTGGGGGGTGGGGCACAGGTTCACTAGGGTCATATTAGGGGATTGGTTTCTGTAATATCCTGTTACCATATGGTTGCTAGTAATTGTGCAAGTCTTGTACTTGATGGCTGATAGGGCTTACAAACTTTTATCCTACTCCTTAATCTAGTGCTTATCCAAACAAGGGAAAGGGAAGCTGAAGTGAAGTTTGTAAGTCGTGAAGTATTCTACAGTTTCCTTAGGCCAAAAGCAGTTTGTACAGGCTAAATTTCTATCTGTAAATCTGCTTTTAAAGTGTATGTGGCACCTGTACTCATTGCACAGTTCAATTGCACAGCTGAACAGTAAATGGGATGCGGTGAAGCAGAACTGTGCATATGTGGAATTTGAGGAAGCTATTAAAGATTGAACTATTAAAGTCTGTTCTGAGATGCTGATTTATAGCATATGGAAGTCCATGGAAACATTCCACTAACTGCAGTGTTTGCCATATAAAACAGCAGTAGAATTGAGTTAGAATGTACAAGTATAACTTATCAGTTTTAACCTTTGAATGCTTAATTTTGCAAATGTGACATTCTCTGTTCCATATGCAGTTTCAGGACTGATATACTGTCATGGAATGGTAGAAACACAGAGTCAGCATTACAGCTTTAATTATGTATAATGGGTCAGATTATGAAGAGCACAGCAAATTATCTGATTTAGTAACAGTTCATGTTTTATTTGCTTCATTCTCTGCAAAGGAGTAAAATATCAATTCTAAAATCAAGGAAAATACCTGAAAAATGTTGCCTATTTTTGTCCTGAAATGGAAGCAAAATGCAGGTGTCAAGGTCATGATGTAATGAGTTGAAGAACCTTGGGCTGGAGTACATAGTGTTTCTAAATAAATGGATTACTTGTAGTATATTGCTACTTTATCAACTTTTCTTGCACAGTTTCATAGCAATACTATAATCTCCAATATTGTGTTTTTCTTGCATGGTTAAAATAGAAGACTTGGAGGCAGTAATGGCATAGTGTGTGAAATGGGGAAAGACATAGGGTAGGAAATTACATTTTGCATTCTGAAGAATGCAAATAAAGAAACTATTCAGTTTTGTTCCATCTTTTGACTCCCTACTAAACCAGTACCAGATATGAATTCAGAAGTTTTAAAAAATGTGTTGTTATTAAAAGTTTAAGGTACTACAGTGTGCAGAATAACAAAACCAGCCCACGAAGAATATTAAAAAAAATCCAAAGAAACCACCCACTAGCAGATTTCCAGACAAATGCCACAAGGCAAATATTCTACCCTCAAAATCACAGCTATGTCTGTATTGAAGAGTTGCTAACAGCTATAGTGCTGTGGAGGATGCCTACCTGTGGCAATTCAGCCAGCCAGTTTTAGTCCTTTAATAGAATTAACATATTGAGAAGGTTAAGGATTAGTCAAAACTGACTTCACACAGGAGGTATCAGTTTTCAGGGTTTAATAAGATGGAGTAACACTGTTACAAAGAAATATATACGTGTGTGTATATATATTCACACACATATATATGTTGTTTTCAGTTATAACTTGAAATTGGTGATCTTGGGAAAACATACATAGTCAGAACATTCATGTTGGATCATAACATGCCCACATCTTTAAATGAGAAAATAACCTTTTTCTTGCCTGGGTAGTATATATTTCATGTAATCTTAGGAGATTTGAGTGGATTTCACAGAAAAGTCAAATAATCTCTGTAGATGAAAGTAAGTGCTGTTAAGGGGCTTTGAAAACTCAGTTTTAATACTGTACCTTGACAGCAAACCCATGCTCTTCTGTCATTAATCTGGTCTTCTGGAATGCAGGCCTGAGCATGTAGTTTGCCAGTTTATGGCTATTGCTGGCAGTATTTTGGTTTTAGGAGTAATTCTTACTGTAGAAGATGCTACGGTGCCTCTAAAGGTTGGTGGTGTTTTTTTTTGTTTTTTTAGTTCCTGGGTCTTCTGCTAAATCATTTAGTTATTTGTTCAGTTTCTGTGAGTATAAAGATTTCATGAAAATAATTAAGTAGCCCATAAGGAATAGATATTATTAAGAATCTGCTGTGTGTTGCTCTTCGTTCAATAGCTGTCCTTGCTTTTCAAAATTGGATGTTTAAAAAATAAATAGGGCTTTATGGCATAGATAAAATCTATCTGTTTTTTCAGAATGTGTCTTGAAGAATCAGAATGATAAATGCAGTGGTGTGCTTATCAAAAGCTTATGCTGTTTGAGTCAGTGCAGGTATCTGACATAATATAAAGCAGAATATCTTTTGGCTGGAAGATACGGTATCTTTAAAATTATGAACTGGTGTACTGGCTGACACACAAGAATTTATCAGGATTAATGGATTACTGCAAGATGGTATTTGGTCATAATCTTAAAGCACTGTATAAGGCTGGTTACATTAGCCTTAGCTGCACATTGCCTTCAGCGAGTTCATTTGCACACTTGGGAGGGGGAATAGCTTTCTGGCTCAGGTGATCCGTGTAACAATCTGAGTGCCATTTCTGCTATCCCATAGGCATACTCTTGTTACTGTAGCTAGGCAGTATCCTCTTTGCTCCTTACCTGCCCATTTGTAGGATGGAGATAACCACACTTCCAAATTCCCAAGTGTTGTGAACCAGATCAGAATGTCACCTGAAGGATGAATGGGAATGGATGGAAGAGTCATCCGTTAAAGCCCCTAAACTAAATGGACAGCTTTTCAAGTTGGATTCACGCTTACGCGCAGGAAATGCAGATATATCTAAGACTGTGCTCCATTGTTATGGTGACTTCCATTGCCTTGTGCATTTAATAATAAGTTGCAGCACAACCATGTGCGCAGAATTTGTGTGGTTATAGACACCCATCTTCCCTTGCTCTCTTGATACCTTTTTCTATATCCAACAACTGGAAAAGTAGAAGACAAAACAGCATCTTTGGGCTTACTAGTGAAGTCTGCAATGGTGATAGTGAGTTGGGGTGGAAATATTAAAATATTACAGTTTCCATGGAGGAAACTGGCAGATGGGTATCAGTGATGATTATTCAGCAAAACAAAAATAATAAATATCTGGCAGTGCTATTTTCTGCAGGGATTTTAAGTCTGTGCTATTGCCCTCTCTTCCAAACTCTGCTGGAGTTTTTGCAAGACTAAACTACATTCTGTATAATCTACGTGTATTGTGGTTGGTTTGAATATGAAATTTAAATCAAATACTTTCGTTGGTTACAGCAGAATATAGATACGGGGTTTTAACGCGATCAAGTATACGCTAAACTTGTTTCTTTGAACATGACAGACACACTACTGTCTATTAATACATGCATTACCTTGATCAGTTAAAAGACTCATAACTGTTTTGTAGAGGATGAGGGTTTTCTTCGTTTGGCTATACACTTAATATTGACAAGGCACAAACAAGTATTCCTACATGTTTTAAAATGCACTTTGTCCAAGAGTTTAGATTCCAAGTGAATCAAAAGCTGCTATAAGTGATTACATTTTAACATTAAACATCTGTGCTTGAAGTTGGCTTCTTGGAATCTCTTTAATTTTGGTCTCTATTTAGTTTACGGTAATATTAAGTAACTCATCGTTTGGCAGAGATGTTTAAAAGTCACTAATTTTCTTATCAGCACCCTTGTGTTGCCTCTACCCCTGAGTCTTCAGTCGCACGTGAGGAGAGTTAGGGGAGTTGCATGGGAGTGTATCTGGATACGTAATGATGTATTTGCTTACCTTTTGAAGGCTACAGTTCTAGTCCTTTGAAATGTAAATTACTTTCATCAGTTCTAATCTGACAGTGACTGACAGAAAAAAATACGATGATCGAAAGCCTCATCTGCATAACATATGGATGTGAAAATGCTCAGAAGGTAATAGGAGGAAATGAACCAGTTTGAGACATATCATAATTCAAGGTTTAAGAATATCTGAGAAGTATTTTTCTCTAATAGACATTTAATATGATGCACACTGTAGCTTTCCTCATACAAGAGTAAAGTGACCTTCAGTGAAGGTCTCCTGGAGATGTGACTTCAAATAAGGAAATTATGTGGTTTTAGCCCTCCTGGTTCTGGAACTGGGTAGCATTTACTGATCTGAAAACAGGTTTACAAAGACGTGCTGAGGTGCTTACCCACTTACCAGTCTGCTCTAAAGACATGGAGTGGAATTGTGTATCTTAATCTAATTCTGCAACACAATCGAATGCATATCTATAGGAATCTTCTGAACACGTAGTCAGAAAATGTTGGAAGACTGAACCCGGGGTATAGTTTATATTGGATTAGTCTCTAACGATGTGCACAGAAATGCAAAATAACTTAGACTTGGGTGTGTGTAACATCATCATCTGTAATCACCTGGCACTTGATCTTACAATGGCATTGCATCTTCTTAACCTTCCTTGGCAACTTCATCAACCCCACCTTAACTAGAAGTTCCACAAGACTATGACTCTGTGGTCTGAATGAAGAGGACATTTCTTGTAACAGTCTGCACACAAACCAAAGGAAATGCAGCAAAACAGAGTTGCGATTTGCTTTGTTGTTTTAATGAGCATGTCCTGCCAACCCAGGAACTGACTTTTGAAAAGGCATGGGAGGCTGACTTATGTTCGTTAATTAGTAAGCATTTTTTAAGAAATCTGTCTTTATGTGTGAGCTATATATTTAACAAAATAAGCCATGTACGCTGTACAGCAAAAAAAGAGACCGTGTTTGCAAAATGAATTGAAAAAGCTTTTGTGTCAGGAAATTTAGCAGTTGCTATATTCCTGTTTTTAATTCTCCAACAGTCAGCATTTACATTATACATGTGTGCTTGGTGATTGTGCATAATTGGTTTGCAGTGAAGGATATGATGCATTAGATCATTAACTAAAATTAAGTATGTCAGGGACTTGCCCCAAACCAGCTTGTATTTTTGCTGCTGTCAGCATAGAATCATTTTTGTAGGTGGGCTATGTAGAACACTTTTCAGACTTTCTCTGAAAAACGGGGAGGTACAAAATGAAATTGGTGGTTCCTTTCAGAAGAGAGTAGCCTTACTATGTTTCCTGTCTCTGGCTGTAGTGGTACAGTATGAGCATCTTCTCTGGTGACTTTTTGGAGACAGCTCTAGCACAATGTGTGATGGTGACAGGGTTACCGGAGTTTCCATTCTGCTGGTGTGGTTATTTAGGAAGAGAAGGAGGAAGGAGAATGTCTTTACACAGCTGCAATCTAACCTTTAACCTGAAAAAAAAAAGAGTTTTATTTTAATTAAGTGTAATTAAGGTTAGGAAATACTAATTTTGAGCTTTGAAAAACAAAACCAAACAAACACCGCACCCCCACCCACCCCCGATTTCCAATTCCTGTGGGTTTTAATAGATGCTACTTCTACAAAGAGTGCACAGCAAAGGTCTTAGGTCTGTATATGTGGTCTTCTAGATCCTTGATTTTGGCCTGTAGGGATTGTTCTTTGTTAATTACAATTGTCCCTTGTCAGCTGCACATATAATATGTATGCATATTACATTTTCTGGATTTAATGTCTGACTGGAAGCAGTTACTACTTTTTGCCTCTACAGTTGGCTGTGGCTCATGAGTGATACGCAGCTTGGACACTGTTCCTGCTATACAAGGAAAATGGGTTTGCCTACACTTTCAGGGCTAGGGTTTGCTACGTGGAGACCATTAAAAAAAAAAAAAAAGGACATAAATTAATTTTTAAAGCATCTGATTAAACTCTGTTTAATCTCCTGTTCTTTTCAGAATTAAATACACCTTAATTTAATTTAGTTTAATTACAAGAGTGGAGTAAATTAAACCAAATAAAAGGCTAGCTTAATTTAGGATAGGTGTTTACAAGTGGCTTCAAATTACTCAGTTCAATTTAAATTCAGGCATTCATTTAATTTGATGGACTTTTCTGAATGTCCCTATGTAAAAAGCTGCCTGTACGAACAACTTTTTTTTGTAAACGCGCCTGCCTTAACGTGTGCATACTTAACATAGTCTCATGCTGTTCTGCTTCCAGTTGCATGCTGCAGCCTGTAGTTTTATTGTTGTATGACATTTTATTTACAGCATTAAATATGACCACTTTATAATCATTCGTGTGATATTTATTATTGGAAACTAGTTTTGCTTCATAGTTGAATGGCCTGAATGCACAGGGTGATACTACTTTTGCTATTCTTAAACAGAAAACCTTTGCTAGAAAATAGACACAACAAAGTTTTTTCTTTTTAACTTGAACCATATTTCTGCAAAGGGATTTTCCAGCTCATGGTTATGTTACTTTGAAGAACTGGGAATTAAATAAGGGCTTGCTTCTGTTCTTTCAGGTTTGTTGACAAGATCTCCTTCAACTACATTACTACAAGGATTTAGTGCCTTAACATTTTTATTTCATACATACTGACTTGTGTTTCAAGAATAGGCAAACAGGAAAAGCACGTGTGCAGTTATAGTTGTTTTGATTGATTTGCTCACATTCACAACTCTGAGAATAAAAGTTATGCTGAGATTTGATTCAGCTTGTGTTCAGGGATAACTGTTCCTGCATTTAGCAATGGTTTTGTAAATGCTTCCCCAGATCTTGTTGGTTCAGAAGCATAACAGCTCTTCTGTTTTTGTTTTTTTTGGTAGGATGACGAAGTGGTTCTGCAGTGCACTGCAACTGTTTACAAGGAGCAACAGAAATTGTGTCTTGCTGCAGAAGGATTTGGCAACAGGCTTTGCTTTTTGGAATCCACATCGAATTCTAAGGTACTGCTGAGTGTTTTAAGTGTCATGTGTGAAGCAAGCATATAGTTATAATATTGCTTGCTTTGATGCGCTATATACAGTTCTGTCTAGGAGAATGGACAAATCAAGTCTGTCAAGAATATAAGGAATATTTAATCCCCCTTCAAAGTTTAATTGTTCCTTTGTCATGGCCCTTTGGACTCTAATGCTATGCTTTCTGCTTTGGGCTCACTTTAAGACTAGTTAGCTGCAGAAGTCCATCTCAGTAACAGGCTTGTTATTTTGCTTGTCCAAGCCGAGTTGTAGTAAGCTGCAGTGCAATTTTTGTGTACTGCAATTCAAAGACACATTTGGTTACTCTGATTTTAACTGCAGGGGGAAAAGAGCAATTATTCTATTCATTATAAGTTTTTATTCTATGACACGTTGAGATGATTATTACTTTAAGTCCTTTTAATTCCCTATCTGAGCAGAGTAATAGTGCAAATATCAAAGTTATCTCTTCTAATTAGTTATCTAAGCCTACTATAACTGTGCTATATACGCAGTAGATAAGTAGTCAAAAAAATTAACTTTGCTATTTGTTGCCAAGGAGGGGCTTTTTTTCACAATCACATATGCTCAAATAAATGTTTTGAAGATAAGAATGTGCCTTCTGAGGGCAGAACTGGTTTTGTGGCCAAAGTAATGGGTATACTTGAACATTTTATTTATATAAAGGGAAGAATGTTGCTGAACATATTTGTTTTTTCTTCAGCTATAATATAAACATTTGAGAAAATAAAATAAAGGTGAAGCATCTGGAAAGACATCTAGAAAGATTTAGAGCAAAAAATGTTTTTTATCTTGCCAGCTTCCATAACATCACTTTGATTCTCTCTGATACATTGCAGAGTAATGCTTCATTTTCTGTCTCATCATTTGGAATGTTTTATTCATAATAATAAATTTTTCACTAGGATATTAATGATTCATTATAATAGCAGTGATCATGATGAATTCATTCGTGCTGGTCTGTTTTAAGTGAATCTTTTTAACAATAAAAATGTGCTGGCATGGAAGTGGTTGCAGTGCTAGTTGCCTGTGAGGCCAGAAAAATCTATTTAATGAATTTATTATCATTCAGTGAGTTTGGATATTAAATCTACAGTCTCTTTCTCACTGTATAAAACTCCTTAAAGACAAGAATGTTCAGGAATACAATATAAGTTTCTTATCAGTTTCCTATGCTTGCTTGTTGATTCTGCTTTTTTTTCCATGTTTTGTGAAACAATATTTATTATTCCCATTGTGCATGAACTTGGGGATAAAAGCGAACAAAAGAAAATCCATGCAGCTCATCCTTGTTTTAATTTTTAAGGCTTGACAGTTTCTAGGATGAGCTCATTTGAAGTCATTCGGAGATATAAATACTGAGGGAGCTATAAAATCACCAAATCCTTAAGGCAAAGTTGACTGTAAATGCGAGTAAATAAAAATATTTTTCTTCATAATGCCTACGTTGATACAATGTTACTATTTCATTATATAGGGAAAAATATAGAAAATACTCCAAGAGGCATATGATCGTTTGAAAAAGGTTCCAGCAGAGTTCTTGAGCCAGTTAAAAATTTCCCTGCATGTCTTTTAGATTGTTTTCCAGTTGTACTGGGTTTGTGATGCACTTTAAAGCAACCAGTAGTGTGGCATCTGAATTACAGCCAGGTATCAAGGACAAGGTATGAACCAAGCACCAGTAATAGGCCAAACACAAGTAATAAACCTCAGCTATCGTTCTGGACTTGCATCGTTGAGTCTGCCTCATACAATCCCCAGCTTTTCTGCAATACCTTTGAAGATGTGGCTCCTGGTGGTGTAGCTGATGTTTTATTAGCACAGCTTATTTGCATGCACTTTCTTGCCCTAGGATCATTGAATAATTCACACTACAAAAGTAACAGTCAAATTGAAGATATATATTGACAATAATTTGGCAACTACTGACTTAATGCTTATCCCATTAGAACAATAACACTGGCAGGCCCATTATGAAAATTGCTTAATGAATTTTATTTTCTTTGGTTCAAGTTTACAATGCAAATGTTTCTTTGGAGGGTCCTGTATATTCTTTCACTGTTAGAGGAGAACAGCAGATTTTGAAAATGTCATACTAATAAAAGATGGATGATGATAGTCAGGCTAAATTAGCAAACGCTTTACCAAGCAGTATCAGTTCGTTCACATGTGTTCACATTTCAAAACTGTTTCCAAATTCCTCTTTCTTCACTTCTTTTGGAAGCAATCCATGTTTGTCATACCATGTACCGAGCAAAAATATCCTCCTTAGATAAGAAATACAGCTCTGCAAATGTATTGTTCTTCTGAGTGTCTTGTGTTTTAATTTCAAGTGAGGAATTCATTCATATTTGGAGCTAAATTACAGCTTGTTTTTAGGCTTGAGGTTGGTTTCTTTGTAGCAAATGCAGAAGCATCTTTTGTGATTAAATTTGATACGGGACGTATTCTGAGAAGAAATGCATCTTTTGGAATTTTGGAAGTTTGGAGAATGCATGATTTTATGGAATCAAATTTCAATGTACAGTTATATTTCTAAGTTTATGAATATTTTTGTGCATTGGTTTGGTCGTTCTTACATGAAGAGAGTTGAGCTGAGAGTTGGGGTTGTTTAGCTTAGAGAAAAGAAAGCTCCAGGGAGTCTCCAGTGGCCTTCCAGTACTTAAAGAGGGCCTATGGGAAAGATAGGGAAGGGCTCTATCAGGGAGTATAGTGATAGGATGAGGGGTAACTATTTTAAACTGAAAGAGGGCAGATTTAGATTAGATGTAAGGGAGAAATTCTTCACTGTGAGGGTGGTGAGGCACTGGCACAGGCTGCCCAGCAAAGCTGTGGATGCCCCATTCCTGGCAGAGTCCAAGGCCAGGCTGGACGGGGCTTTGAGCAACCTGGTCTAGCGGCAGGTGTCCCTGCCCGTGGCGGGGGGCGGGAACCAGATGATCTTTAAGGTCCCTTCCAACCCAAACTGTTGTATGATACTATATATTTTAGCGAGTGCTGAGTAAAATGGGAAAACAGTAACTCCAGGCTATGCAACTTCCAGTACAGCATGGGAGGCTGGTGCCCTCCTTTGCTGCGGGCTGGAGCCCACCATGCTGCCCTCGGGCCCTTTCCTGCAGAGCTGCCTCCCAGGTGTCAGGCCCCAGGCTGGGCCCGGAGGTGCCGGGGTTGTTGCACAGTGTTTAATTGTGTAAATCCAAATGTATAAAAAGAGCACATGGTGTCCCTTAATGTATGGATGCAAGCAGATGCTTTTTGAGCAGTTGCTGACATAATGAAATACTAGGGTTTTAAAAATCTAATTCACACCGATAAATCAAATCGGTGTTGTCTACTTGTTTAAAGTGGGTTGTTCTGGGAATTTGCCATGCAGTGAGATGGCTTTTTTTTGGGGTGTGTGTGTGTTTGATAGTTGCTGCAGTTCCTTTCTGTGCTTGTGTTTCCATCGCATCCTTCTAAATAAGTCCAAAAAGTCTGTCAGGGCTTAAGCAAGGCTTCGTAGCTGCACCTCCAAGGCCATCTTAATTGCCTTTGTGTCGTGTTGCCAAAATGAATGTTTCTATTTAATGGGAAAGATGGCGCTTAATTTTATGTAATCTCAAGTTCATAGGACTCCATTTAGCAAATATTCACTAACATCATTGATTTTAATAATTTAAACGAAGAGTTGGTAGTAAGTTTATGCATACGTACACATTACTTGACTGACTTTACATACATAATTTAGACATAAGGTAGAGGAAGTCTTTATAAGCGTAGCTCAGAGGATTTTTTTCAATGAATCATTTTTTCTCAATAAAATGCTTCTCTATAGAAGCAATGTAAGTAAGAACATAGTGTATAGAGTGTTTCACTACATTTGTGTGTAGCTTTATGTAATAGATAATCTATATAAATATTATAATTATGTATAGCATTCCATTTTTTTACTCCTTGTAAATCTTGAGCCTAAATGCAGATGTATAGGATATGTATCAAACCTTGCACTTAATCCCACAACCCAGCAGAATTATTTCTTGAGATGGAAATCAAATAATTTAAAATGAATGTGAAACGAACATTTGTACTGTCATCTGTAACACAAGTAGTTTTAAAAAAGGAAACAATGTGTGATAACTTGCAAGGCATCACAGACTAAGTAGTGTAATCATAATATACCTGATCTAGGAAATTTTACTACTCTAATTGTTCAGATTGTATCTCCTGTTGAAGCAGATATTTGGAACTTGTAATACTTACAGGAATGGATTATTCTGAGTTTACAGAAACGTTTATTATAAAATCCAATGTTGTCAGGGACATACACTGAGTTTTAGCTTAATGAGGCACTATTTAGTACCAAAAAAGAATTAAAAGTTCTTCCTATCTACAAAACGTACCTTCATAAATGTGACTTTCTTTTTCAGTCACACCCACTTATTTAGTATTTTAAAGTTTGATAGTACTACAGGGATACATCTAGCAATAATTCTACATCATTGAGGATAACTCTGCATGCTTAATATTAGTGATTTAGAATTCACAGGTTGTTTTTTCTTTATAAGACTTAAAATGTGTACTTGGGAATTCTTTTTGTCAAAATACATTTTAGAAATACTAAAGACTGTTATCAATACAGCACTTAAAAAAGAACCTTCAAAGGGAAGTACCAAATACCTAAATATGTGGGTAGAGTGCATGACATGCACCTGAAAATGTAGGAACAAAAGCTGAAAGATAAAATTGAAATAATTTTGTAGTTAAAAGGAATTGGAGTAATGGCACTGAACGAAAGAGTAGTCCATATGATATGTACACATACATAGTGTCTCTTATCAACTAACCAATGCAAGGCAAATGTCAAAGTGCCATCCAGTCAAGAAACTTAACCCAAAGCTGTACAGTTTGTGTAATTTGACAAATGAAACATAAATTGTAATTTCCCCAGTCACAGAATCACAGAATCACCAAACAGTCAGTGTTGGAAGGGACCTCTAGAGGTCATCTAGTCCAACCCCCTGCTAAAGCAGGGTCTTCTAGAGCAGGTTGCACAGGATCTCATTCAGGCAGGTTTTGAGTGTCTCCAGAGAAGGAGACTCCACAGCCTCTCTGGGCAGTCTGTGCCAGTGCTCTGGCAACCTCAGGGTAAAGTTTTTCCTCATATTCAGAAGGAGTTTCTTGTGTTGCAGTTTGTGCCCATTGTTCCTGTCGCTGGGTGCTACTGAAAAGCGCTTGGCCTCATCCACATGCTTCGAGATGACCTCCAGGATGAGCTGTTCCATTACCTTTCCGGGGATGGAGGTGAGGCTGACCAGCCTGTAGTTTGCTGGGTCCTCCTTCCTGCCCTTCTTGAAGACTGGAGTGACATTGGCTGCCCTCCAGTCCTCAGACACCTCTCCTATTCCCCATGACCTTTCAAAGATGATGGAGAGTGGCTTCATAATAACATCTGCCAACTCCCTCAGCACTTGGGGGTAAATCTAATTGGCCCCCATGGATTTGTGGGTGTCACGTTTGCCTAAATGGTCTCTAACATCATTCTCTTTGGCTGAGGGAAAGTCATCTTTCTCTGTACTTCCTCTCTTGTCTCCAGGGACTGGGAAACCAGAGGGCCAGCCTTGGCAGTGAAAACTGAAGCAAAGATGACATTCAGTAACTGCCTTCTCTGTATTGTTCCTCACTAGGGCACCCACCTTATTTAGCAGTATGCCCACATTTTCCCTAGTCATCCTTTTCCTACTGATTACTTGAAGAAGCTGTTCTTGCTGTCCTTGACATCCCTCACTAGAATTCCAAATGGACCTTAACCTTCCTTGTCTCATCCCTGCATTTTCTGACAATGTTCCTATAATCCTCCCAAGTGGCCTGTCCCTTTTTCCATATTCTGTACGCTACCTTCTTCTGTTTGAGTTTTGCCAGAAGCTCCTGCTCATCCATGCAGGCCTTCTGCCCCCTTTGCTCAGTTTCTTTCTCATAGGGATGCATCGACCTTGAGCTTGGAGGAAGTGATGCTTGAATGTTAGCCAGCTGTCTTGGACCTCTCTACCTTCTAGAGTCCTAACCCATGGGATTCCTCCAAGTAGGTCCTTGAAGAGGCCAGAGTTAGCTCTCATGAAGTCCAGGGTTGCAATCCTACTTATTGCCCTGCTTCCTCCACGCAGGTTCCTGAGCTCCTTCACCTCACAGTCACTGCAGCCAAGGCTGCCCCCAACCTTCACATCCCCAACCGGTCCTCCTTTGTGAAGACAAGGTCTAAAAGCACACCTCGGCTTGTTGACTTTTCCACCACCTGCCTCAAAGACTTATCATCAATGTTCTGTAGGAGCCTCCTGGACTGTGTGTACCCAGCTGTGCTGTCTTTCCAGCAGGTATCAGGGTGGTCGAAGTCCCCCATGAGAACCAGGGCTGTTATCGTAAGGCTGCCTCCACTTGTCTGTAGAAAGCCTCACTGACTTCCTTGTCCCGATCAGGTGGCCTGTAGCAAACACCCGCACCCGTGTC
Source organism: Falco naumanni (assembly GCF_017639655.2). Lineage (NCBI taxonomy): Eukaryota > Metazoa > Chordata > Aves > Falconiformes > Falconidae > Falco > Falco naumanni. The sequence goes on from NC_054059.1 coordinate 83,199,280, forward strand.
CCGTGTCCCCCATGTTGGCCTGCCCCTTAATCCTTACCCGTAAGCTCTTGACTTGTTCTGCATCTGCCCTGGGCAGAGCTCGGTACGTTCCAGTTGCTCTCCATGTAAAGGGCAGCCCCACCACCTTGCCTTGCTGGCCTGGTGTTCCTAAAAAGTACGTAGCCATCCATGCTGGCATTCCAGGCATGTGAGCTATCCCACCATGTCTCTAACTGCAATGAAATCATGGCCCTGCCTCTATAGTCAAATATGTAGTTTGTAGCTGTCTTCGTTATCTAAATGCCTGTTAAATGCAAACAAGCAAACCCTAAATGTTCATAAAAGCACATATAGTGGTGGTTGTTGGCGTTTTTTTGTTGTTGTTTGTTTGGTTTGTTGGTTTGTTTTTTGGTGTTTTTTTTTTTTACTTTTTTTTTTTTTAATTGTAGTGGAACAGATGTAGGAATTCAACTTCTGGTATAAAATAAGTGAAGACGATCTGAAAAATCCTATTAAATTAGTTTTTCTTTGTAACTATATATCCCAGTAACTGTTTAAGACTGTTACTATTTATAAAGATTAAAAGATAAAAAGAAGCAGATACTATGCTGCAAAGTCTTGCCTGAGGTACAGCTGTGATACGAGCACCATGATGTAAGAAGGTCAAACATGCAGCGTGCAATCCTGTGACTGGTTTGGTGAGTTTTCTGCAGGCTTCTCAAAACCTGCCAGTTTGCTGTGATTTAGCTTCTGAGTCCTGCCCTTTTTAGTCCCGTTCCTATTCAAAAGGAAAGTTGCTATTATTGCAGGATAGCTTCATGTATTTCCATTTTTAATGTTCTTTTCAAAGCAATGCCCTCACAATTGCATCGTTGATGGATTTGGGTGGTGGGGTGGGTTTTTTCCCCCATTTAGTATAAAAAGCTTGGGACTCTTAGTAAGTTTGGGACTAGGTGTAAAGACTGGAAACAGATTATTTGCCTTCACCAAATAGACTAACCTATACTAAAATACCAGAAGAAAGTCCTTGAACAGTGAACAAAGTGATACATAGAGCAAAGCCAGAGTATTTTGAGGTGAGAGTTCTTACTGTGCACTCGCGTCTGATGAAAGTTATAGCTGATCAGTGCAAGCACAGCCCTGGCGGCTTCGGGCCTGCTGCATTACCCTGAGTAACTGAACATCACAAGGTTACACAATGGCATATTCTGCTAAATCCTCTAGAGCTCAGCATTTTAAATATTTCCTGTGATGGGTTTATAGCGGAATGTACTTCATTAGTACATGCTCAGTAGTTACAAAGCAGTCGTTTGAATTTTAATTAGGCTGATAAGTAGCTGTGCATCTGAAAACCTGAAAAAAACAGACTGATAAATCTGTGTGTTGCAAGCTAAGAATACATGAAAGTGCAAATGATTCTTTTAAGCCCTTTAGGCAAACGTTTGTCTTAATGTAGCAGTTTCAAATTAAGTATGTATCCCTGCTCAGCCCTTGAAGTCATGGTATTGCTACTTCCTACTCAGTATTTTTTAAGCACTGTTGAGCTAAATCTGGGTCAGCAGAGTCCTGTGTGTAATCCCAGCCCAATGGGCTCTCAGAGATTAGGATGAAGAAGTGTGGCCTATTGTAAGTGAATCTATGTGTTTCTTTGAGGTAGGTAATATCAATTATATCAGAAACAAAACAAATCAAAAAAACACCAAAGAATTTTTCTGTTAATTTGTTTCTTAAGGCTTTTTGAAACTTTTATCTTTTGGCTGGTGATTTTGAAGATTCTAGGCTTTTTCTCCTGGTTACTTGCACGTGAAAAATGAGGAAGAATGTGCATGCTTTTTTAACAGCAGAGGGAATGCTGTAACTTGCTATCATAACAAGATTATTTTCAACATTAAATTGAGGGTGTTAGTTTATAAACAGTTGGAATTGGAAGGGGGGAATTGGGCAAGTGGAAATCGTTTGGAGGTTGAAAGTGTAAGTTTTGTGTCCTTGTCCTTGAAACCCAAATGCAAGTTGCTTTTTAACTTTCCTAATGCTGGCAGAGGCATTGCTATGTGCAAATGCAAGCATAACTTTTTCTGGTTTCACAAGCAAAAGAACAGTTGCTTTGTTATGCATTATAACACAGAGGCTGGATCATTAAAAAAGAGATTATGTTCTTAAAGAGTATGCATATATGCAGAAGGTCAGAGTTCAGCCTGCTTTTCCTGGGTGTTCAATTATTTTCAAATAATTGCTGAAAGTTTGCTGTTTGTTTGAAAATCTGTAGATACGAGTGATGGACATGTAGTCGATACATGAGCTATGAACCACACTGACAGTTCCAGTCTGTTTTTTCTTACCAAAACCAACATGTCTCTAATAGCTGGAGGATGGGAATAATACTGTGTTTTCCCACAGTATGATCACTAGCTTAAGATGTCTTTCCTCTCTGCCTTTTTTGGCTTGGCCTTTTCAAATACCATCTATAAGCCAAAATGAGTTTTACAATTCTCTGTGCCTCAGAGCAAGGATCTTGTAAAGCAGTGATTGTGTGCAGTCTGCTTTGGCCCTGCCTTCAGTCTTCCAGTTGGGGAGTTGTGTGAGCTGGAAGGGGTGTTGAAGCTGATGTTCAGCTGAATTCAGTGTGAGATAGTTTTTCTTGTCTTATAGAAAGCGATGTAAATATAGTGAGTCCCCGTGAATCACACTAATCGATGGTTTTGAGTGTTAACTCTCTTAGAAGTTTTCCCCCTCCTTACTGGATACATAAAGACGTATAAGGAATGTGCTTAGGAGTGGAAAGCTTGTTTCATCTTCCAGGTATTTGTACTCTTTTCTTGATAAATACAAATATATCATCCTCAAAAACATTGCCTTGCCATGAGAATGAAGTTTTAGCACACCTTTTAAAAAAGCATAGGAAACTACTGTTACTTGGCTGATTTCAAAAGACTGATAGTCTTTCCTTAACAATCTTGCAAACTTTACCTCTGTCCCACATTTAAATGTAACAGGGAGTTAGGAATTTCAGGTTTTCTTGGTGTTTCTCTGAGTATTGACGAGTTCTAGTTGCACAGTACAATGTTTGCAGCTGGTGATAAGGCAACGATCAAGGGAAATGTGAGTCAAAATCAGTAACAGCCATCACTCAAGTGGTTTTAGATAATATAGGATGAATTAGTTTAGATTAGGATGCTTAAAATGGCCAAGGTATGTATTGATCACTAAAAGATACAGCAGGGACAAGTTATTTCTGTCTGAAGGAAAATGCCAAAGTTCTGTGACATTTGGAGTACTGTGAGAGAAAAGGAAACAGGCACAGCACAGGACTTACATGAGAAGGTTGGGCAGAGGCCCTAGAAAGCAAGCCAATATTCCACTCAGCGCAATATGAACAGACTTGCCAAGAAAGCATTTGAATGTCCATTATTCAATGAATTGGAAAGTCCAGTTAATACAGATTTTTTTCTCTGATTTGTATATACATTAATTAAGTTATTAGGCAATATAACAAAGTCTGTAGAAATAAAGTACAATTGCAATGAAGTCTTACTTAAAATAAGAAACATTCTTAGTGTGTTTAGCTCTTGTAAGAATAAAGCTTAATATATTTTGAGTGCCATCTTTGATATGTGATTTGGTCAGTAGTACACGAACAATTAATTTGACCTCTTTTGGCTGATACAGTTGCAAGTATGTGCACAGATTAATGGCTATAAAAATCTCACTTTATAAACTCAAAATGGTAAAAGAATTCTTTCCTATTGTGTATGCTTCCAGCTTATTTATCATGGAGGTTAGCTGTATTTATAGTTTCCATTAAAGCTCTTATTTTCATGTACACATAACCATCCACATAATTCTCACGAGGATGGTTTTATTCTATAGAAAGTGTGGATTCCTTGGAATTAATTTAGAAGAGTTCTGGTTATTTTGGAAAACTTGCAAGAATGTGGTGGTGTTTGTTGTTTTTTGGGGGGGGTTGTTTTTTGGTTTGTTTTTTTGTTTTTTTTTTTTTTTTGTATTAGAAAATCAAGCAATACCAAACAATGGCATTTAAAAGGTTATGTTAAATCCCCAGCGTAGACATGAACTTTAGAAGAGTAGCGGAACATCTTTGCTTGGTAAGGTGAAAATTGAGATATTGGTAAAATAAAATAAAAAACATCTAGAAAATGGTACATGGTTGTGCATAATAGGTATCTGTAAAGATCTTAATACTGTAGTTAATCTTACATGATGTCAAAATGTACAATTCTGTAAAGGAAGAACTTGAATACAGTAAAGGAGGAAATTCCAGGTGGGTGAATGATCTAAATGAATGCAGTAGTTGCACGTAGGGGGTGATATCTGTAAACTTCATGTTATACTCCCTCCTTGAATGTGGATTCAAGAATAGCAGGAAAAGAGTAAAAATCCACATAGTTTGCCAGGTCCTTGAGACTGTCTTTACTGCCTCTGAATTATTAAGCCTCTTGCTTTACTACCTCTTTCATAATTCACTTCTGAGGCAGGTGGGTTGTTTGCTGGGAAATGTGTGTGGGCATTTCTGTCTAGATGGTACTTCGTGGCAGCTTTTTGTGCTGGTATGTTACTGAATGATAACTTACAGAAACCCCTTTAAAGCAGCCGTTGTTTGCTTAACAGCTTAGTAACAATATTTTGATACCTTAGACTAAAAAGGGACAAAATTTGAATCTTTAAGAAGCTGAGCAAATAATCACTAATTGGTCTTCCAAGCTTTTTGATTTTGTAGCTAATAAAGGTACATAAAATAAGTGTTTACTGTATACATCATGCACTGTCTTCCCAAATGCAGTGTCATTCACAGTCAAATAGGAGCTTTATATATTTACACATATATTTACAGACAAACCACAAGTTCTGAGTATACACGGTGAGATATTTTTTTAAAATAAGTATTTATGCTGGAAAGCATTATCACACTTTTTATGAGCAGTGAAACTCTGACAGTACATATCCCTAAATCCATGAAGAATTTCCTGGCAGACAGTCCTATCTGTCCTTCTGTCCCTGACCTAAATATCTGCTGGAGACTACAAGAATCAGATGATTAAAGGTTTTATATTTTTTTTTTCAGTGAACAACTTTCAATATATCATTCTGTTTTGTTTATATTACAGAGGTGAATGTTTATACCTTTTAAAATAATTATATAATTTCTAATAATAGTTTAAATCAAGTAAATCAGATCAAAATAATCTGGGGAACATTACATCCAGCCTGAGACAGAATGAACAATATTACCTTTAAAGGACGTATGTATAACAAGAGGGACTAAATGAATTAAAGAAATGAGGTATGATATACTACTTATCTTCAAAAAGTGGCTTTATAATTTATTATTTTTTTGCCAGCCAGAAGGGGCTGGCACACCTAAATTTGAATAAAGCACGTCTAGCTTCTATAACACTGGTGGGATGGACTGAAAATTCTGTGGGCATTTGCGTTTCATTTGTTTTGAATATTTTTTTTAATTGAGTTAAGCACATAAGCACATGAATGAGTATTGACTCAAAACAGAATGCATGCATTATTCATTTTAGTTATAAAAAGTGATTTATTTTGCGTATGCGTAAAGAAAATATTGACTGTTAATACACAGTACTGTAAGTGCTTAAGTGCGTTGCTGCATCTTGCCACAGACGATTTTGATAGCTGTGTATGCTTTGCTACTTTTAAACTGTGTTGCCCAGGAGAGAGCTGATGATGCATCTCCTTTCCTTTGCTTAAGGACAAGTCAGAGGTGACTCAGAGCATAAATTTCCAGTCCCTTATTCCAGCAATATTTGATAGGCACCAATTTTCATGGTTATACAGGTTGATTGATTTCAGCAGCATAAAATGGAAAGCATAATGGTTGAAAACTTACAATAAAATCCTGAGAGATTAAAATTTAGTGTCCGTTGTTACATTTTGTAGTTGATAGCATATGAGATAAATAAGAAGGTTTTGCTTCTCTTAGGCACATTGTTTCATGTTCACTGTGAAGTGAATTAATTTCTCATTAGAGTTGGTGTAGGGTATTCTGGAGGGGTTAGTATTTATCTTTTTGGGGTTTCATTTTTGCACGTGACAATTCCATTGTGAAGATTTCAGCTATAGGATAAATTTAACATTAAGAAAATCTCTGCAAATAATGTCCTTTTGGTTGTTATGTGAAGGTAAGATTTCTACTGAGGCTGGTCAGCCCATGTCAGATATTACAGCCACAAAAGATGTGCACAGTTGCCCTACTTGTCTGATCCTGAAAAATTATAGGATTCCTACTTGGAAAGACGATTGTTGTAATGTGCATGTTTTATAGTAAACCTGGTCAGAGATCAGGAAGATTTTCCTGGAGGGTGTCTGCTATGCTTTTCAGAAAGGGGAAAAATAGTATTTTTATAAGGATCATCTTTCTGGTGATGCAAAAATCAAAGGGTAGCTGCTTCACTCCAGGTTCTAAAGCAATAGTAACTTCCCAACTGATAATATTCTAGATTCTTCCATTACTTGTTGCAGTAGCTACAAATATGGCATAATCTCTGAGAGTAAACAGGAACTGTAAAATTATGAATAATACACATAAGATTAGCATAATAAAGTAGAATTTGCAGGATCAGCATGAAATTAAACAAAAACAGTTTTGTTAATTTGGATGTGTGCCTAGAACTTTTGTAGCACTGTTGATCCTATGAGATTTTGAAATTTTATTAATTAGCATGGAATTTTCCTAATTACCTTAAAAATTAACACATTTACATTGCATTAGGGTGATGTACTATTAGCAATTGTCATCTAAGCTTCTGGCTGCAGCAGCATCATTTATAATGGCTGTTGGGTTGATTGACCTGGTTTATCCATCGAGGCTGAAATGTCTTTGGGTGACTTCTTACACAACATCACTTCTATCTGTTGCTAAGAGTTTTAAATTTTCAGAGAATGGATAAAAAAGAGAAACAGCTCTCAGTAATGTTGGACTTATGTATGATTAGAAAGGAGACGAGAGGGGAGAGATGGAGGATGAGAGGAAAACACCTCCTTACTTATCCTCTTTAGAGACGGAATGTATGAGGCCCTAAATCTTTAAAGACAGTAAACATCATACCGAGAATTACATCTTCCAAGCAGTTAAGACCGTCTGTTCTGTTAATAATAGCCTCATGGCCCTCCACAGCTCTCAAGATCAAAGTTGTTTCCAAAGAGCAAAAATTGAAAAATTGTAACATAAAATTTTGACGCTGTTTGCAAGCATGAAAGAAAATAATAGAATTGTACTTATATAACAACGGCCTAAGCAGAAATTGGTTTCTTTTGGATTTCTAAAGGAGATTGTGAGAGGGGAGGAAAAAACCCAAGAAGCAGTTTCCTTCTGAACGTTGTTATACTGTCAGTGTGTACAGCTTGTTTCAGTTAATGCATTTTTCTTTGCCAATGAACTGTTGCACTGTGACCATCAGCTGACATTCACTATCTGAAAATAAGAGTAGGGAAGGATTTTGGTCCTAACTGTTGTACTAACTCACATGGAGATAAAAAGTAGTAATAACTCCTTGTGATAAGACATAGACTTCAAGATAAATGAGTGTTTATCTTTGATATACCAACAGAAAGTATGCTCAGTGTATCAAGAGTTCTTTTCACTGCGGAGTTTGCCAAACCTAGTAGTTCATTTATGAGAGAATTCTGCACTCAGAAATGTGAATAAAAGAGGGAAGCTTTCTTTATGAGGCCACAAGAAGAGAATCTTTTTTAAAAAATTAAGTCCATCAGTTGTTTAGGTGAGATTAACAAGATATGGTATAATAGAGGTGATCAGCATGGAGTGGCATAGGCAACCAACATGATTCAAAAGAACCACTGAGGACTTGGGAGTTGTCTTGTGTCCTAGGTTTTGAAAATTAATCGATTGCAGTGTACTTGAGTCTGACTTCCATTCCACCAGTAACTGTATTTCCCTGCATTGGTCTCTTTTTCCCTTGGTTTTTTTTTGTTTGTTTTTTTTTTATTCTGGGCCCTATTCTGGTTTTATCCTCCCAGTATTCCTGTGAGTTTTTCAGTTTTAACCCCTGAAACAGCTGTCCTGTGAAGAAGGAAGCTTTAGAGCTTTCAATTGTTGACAAGAAACTTTTCACTAGGTGGAAAATAACATTTTTCAGGAAGTAGAGCTTGACTAGATTTTCATTTTTTTTCCTAGAAAAAGTGAAAAGCATACTTGTGACAAAAGGCCACTCACTCCCTTGTCAAACCGCTCTTCCAAAAACTTGAGGGTGTTACAGTTTTTTGATAGAGTAACATAAAGGGTTTTGAATGTTGAAAACTTAGTTGTTTCCATCAAAAGCAGAGATTTCAGATGGAATATCCTATAAATGCCTTGTACAAAAAGTGATGGTTTCAGGCTAAAATAGTCACAAGCAACTGAGAACGAGCTTTTTGTAGGAGGTGGTCAGGCAACCTTCACGGTTTCTGCTAATGTTAAACATGCAGGACTTTGACGCTGTTATCGAAAGGTCCTGTCTTCTAGAACCAAAACCAGAAGATTCATAATTCATTCTCTCTTTTCCTTTTTTGGGATTTGGTGAATATGGTTCATCCTGTTTAGCTGATGGGTCTTGCCATCGGAGCCGTGTGTTTTTGTACTGGGTCCATCTTTTCAATGACAAGTTTGAAAATGTGGAAAGCTGTGCTTTCTGTGTAAAGTCCTAGAAATGAATGTTTGTGCTCGGTAATATTGAGTGTGTTTCATCACTGTCACCAGACAGAATCTCATTTAAGTAGAAAGGACTGCCAAAAAGACTGAGATATATAAATTTAAATATAACTTGAAAATAGATGGTGGGTTCAGTTTCTTTCAGGCTACTCCCACAAACAGGCCTACAGATCTTTTGCTTAAACTCGGTACTAAAATTAATTTTCTGAATCCTCCTACTTGGAATCTCAAAGTTAGGCATCTAATAAGTGTACTAGTTTTAAAAAAGTTATGAACACCCTACATCTCATTTCTTGGCAATGATGCTGACTCTGGATGTTTTGTAAATCAGGCTGCTTAGGAGGAGGGTTTTTTTAGGCACTGATGTGTGAATATTTAGTATAGATTTAGAGATGAAATACCTGCAAGCCAATTTCATTGGGAATTCATTTAAAGAGGAATAAAAATAATCGTGAGCCTAGGAAAACAACTAGGAAGCTTGCAAATAACTAGGAAGAGAAATAAAGCTCAGGTAAAGCTGCTTATTCTTAGAGACAGAATTGTGTTTGCTGATGCGATTTACTACTTTTCAGTCTTGTACCAGTATTTATGAGAGGCAGAAGTTCAGTTTACATTCACAAGATTATATGCATCATATTATGTGAGCAGGTTATGGCGACTTTTTAACACTGTGTAATCATCAGAGTAAGGCAGTGGGACTGAGTTTTGTATCTCGGCCTCTTGCTTTCATTGTCATCACACTGGAATATGCAAGTAATAATTCATTAAAAACTGGAATAGCTTGTAATGAATACATCCAGTATCCGTGATTCAGTTGTGGGTTGGACTACAGCTAGAGATCTTTTTAAATAGCATCTCAAAGGCTTTACCCAAAACACCTTTTTAATAAAGGGTATGATTATCTAATTTGCAAATCTGCCTCCCACAGAGTAAAGCATAATTTACTGTGCAAATATTACTGCAGAAATACTACTACACAATAAATATAGTTTAAAACGGCAGGAAGAATAAAGCATTCACATATTTTCTATATAATCCAGCAATAGATATGTTTTAAAAATTGCAGATGAGAATTATGTTATTTTGTCTAATTTTGCTGACTGTGCTATTATAAACAAGGGTGAAGGCTCAACAGAAAAAGTTAATAGTAATTTTCTCCTAGTGGTACTGTATTTTCTTTTGAAATTTAATATACAATTTCTAGTTAATTTATGTAATAACCTAATTTTATCAAGGTACTTAATGTTAGGTTGTAATTATGACTGATTAGATTGTCTAGACAAATAATTGACAACAAGACAAATATTGTAAACAAGAACTAGCAGAGAGAGTCAGTAATGTTTTAAGCTCTGAGAAATACTGGAATTGTTAAAATATACCCAATGGTGTAAAAAGTATGTTAAGCATTAAAATATAACTGATTTTGCAAATGTGTCCAACATAAATTGAAAATAAATTGTTTTGGATGCTGCTGTTGTTCATCAGACTTTTCCACTGATCTTTTTGGGTTAAATATAAGTGATACAGATTCCCTGGACTGTCCAAGGACCTCATTACACATTCTGTCACAAAACAGAAAAAGCCTTTTGAAATATGAACTATTTTTCTTTGCCTTCATTTAGAAAGTTACTGCAGCAAAGATGAATACAATAAAAATTGGTGGAAAAGCAGGCTGACAATTAACAATATGGTTGTTTATGTCTATTGAGACATCTGCTTTTGAGCACTGATCATTTTTGGGGGGTATAAATTGCATTCTGTTCTCAAATTAAAGATTTATTATTACCCTTAAAATGGTGAAAATTTCCAGCTAGTTACAGGTTGTTTTGGTGTTTAGTTAAAAGTTCGTTGGTGGGTGGCATTAAACATGGAACAAAATATTTTCTTTAAAATTCTTTACTTTTTAATACTGTATTCACAGTCTAGCAAAGCAATCACTGAAATATCTGCCTACACGTTTGACCTGTCATCAAAAAATCCTGGTATTGCTAACTGATTGGTACAGATTTTCTTAGATCAGCCCCTAGAATATGCATTTTCCAGACTGGAAACTAAACCCCACAATATAATTTGTATGGAGATACCTTTTGATAGGGAATGTTAGGCTGCTATGTAACACAGAATACCTTTATTTTTTATATTCCTTCCTCTGTCTGTATGTGAAGTAATATGAGAGATAAGATAGATAATCAGAGGGCTATGTTTTTCCTTCCTCATTTTAAGTTTATGCTTTGAAGAGATGGAAGGTGCATAGTGAATAAATTTTCAGCATATTTCAGTGAGGTTTTAAAAATTACCTGGAGTTGTTATTTTTTTGAGGGGGCTATTCAGAACAGGAACCTTCAATCTGTCTGTATGCCAGCCTGAAGCCTCGTCTTCTAAATACAGAGCTTTAAAAGCATCAACATTCAAATGGACTGTAGAGGGGTGAGCAGAGCTGTAACAGTCTGAACTAAATATACTGGCAGCTCTGCATCTGTCCCGTGTATGTCCATGCCATGCCTGTTGCACACTGTATGCAGCAATGCCTGTTGGATCTTCACTAGAGCAGATTTGGGTGAGAAACTGCCAGAGAGGAAGAGTCTGATTCACACGCTCACTGCAAGCATCGGTGGATGCATCTTCTGTCAGCTCTTAGGGGACAGACGGTGCTCCCCGAGGGCCACCCAGCGCCTAAGTACCCGTACAGCAGACGTGAGGCAGGGTAATGTGCTCTCCCTCTTGTCTCAAGTGAAAAGAACCTGGTCATAACATGTTGCTAGACTGTAAGAAGAAGGTGCCTCTTTCACTTAATTAAAGCAAGATGTTCTCATGCAGTTCTCCTTTATTACTCTCTAGCTGCTCAGTGTGCCTTACTGACCTGCTAGGAGAATAGCTACAAAGTGTTCATTGGGACTTCATTCCTCAGTGTTAATGGGGAGGGAAGAAAATGCTCATGGCTGTCTTGAATGTAAAGAAGAATTGAATTGATGAAGGAGGAGTGTCCTCGTTACGTTGGCTTGATCACTGTGTGAATTGATGCAGGGTTTTCCGTATTGTAGAGTGTATAACCTGTAAGGTAGGTATAGTAGTAAAAAGAAAACAGCATTTGATGGGTCACAAAATTGTATGCGTGACAGATTCTGCCAGCAAAAATCTTGCTTTAAATAACAGTACTAACAATAGGAACATTGTTATGGAGACTGCATATGTATGCTTGTTTATAACCAAGCACACATGGAAAATGTGACCTTGGCTCATTTCTGAGCACACTGTAAGGAGCACCTTTTGCTGTTTTGTTCAGTTGCTTGTTTGTCCATCAGTCTTCACTGGGGAGAACTGAGGCGAGCTGGACCGTCAGGCAATTCATTTCTGTGAGGCTTTCTAGAACGGAAAATTGCAGCAGCACCACCTTGCAACCTGCGAGCTTGGAGTGCTCCCTTTCCTGCTCTGTAAAAGTGCTTATGATAGTACTTACATTACAAGGGCATTTTGAACAGAATCTAATTAGTTGTCTGTTGGCCTAATACTAGTGAAAAGGCCTGTTGTAGTGTCGGAGTAACTACAAAATAAAAATGGTAATGAGAACCCTGCCAAATAAATAGAAGCCTGATTCTAAAAGTGTTGGCTTAAAAATATTTCAAGTCTAAGTGTCATTGCGTGAGCCAGTTAAAATCCCATGCAAAAGAGGATGCTATTTAATGCTTTTTGATCTGGTTAAAACTTTAATTTTAAATACCACTTTACATTAAGTTTATTGAAATATAAATAGAGGTAGGTAATGAAATATCCAATAGTTAATAAACAGACTTGAATTACTGTAATTAGGAGTGTTGAACAGCAATTTAATAAGCTATTAAGAGTGTGAAGTGTTCTGAGTAAACTAACTTTTGAAACCTTTGAAAAAGAGAGAGTGAAATGGCTTTGCAACTACCTTTTACAATTTAATGTTTGAGGCCTTGGAAGAGGCCTCTTTAAATTCAACGTAGTTTGAATAAACGTGCGGTTTTACAGCTTCAGTAGTGAAAGCATTCATGGTGTAAAACCCTGATTTCCAATAGTCAGTAAAAGTATTGCTAAACTAAAATATGCAACTCACATGAAAAGAAAAAGAAGGAACATGAAGGAATTTCTGTAGGCAAGAAAAGGTGTGTAATTCTATTAGCAGAACAAAAGATCCCCACATAAAACCCAATTTTACTTTGCTACTTTGTAACTTAGACATTGCTGTTAGAAACCTGTTTCAATTTTATTATGGATTTCTATGATAGTCTGGAAAATTAGCTTCGCAATAGCTCAATGATTTATGTTTTTTTTCCTCAATCATGACAAGTTCAATATTTATTTTTATATGACTCTTTAATTTTATCCCTCTTAGAATACGGTGAAGTATACTGCTTCAAGGCTGAGAAGCTACTGGCTTGTCCTTGATATTCAGTGTCTAATGTGTCCGCTACAGAAAAGTCATCCTGACCTGGAGACCATCATAAAGGATGAGGTCTGGCTACTACCAGTAGCCTAAAGTCTGAATTTTGTTTCCAGCCTGATGATAATATCTAAGACACTTGTTCCGTATGCTAATGTCCAAGCAGATTTCAATGCTTTGCCCAGCCGCCTCTAACAGTGCTTTCCACTCCCAGGCTGAATTTTTCTCCCTAGTATCTAATTGTAATTTTCTTTGGTACTACTCGTCTTGCCGATGCTGTTCCTTTCAAGGAGCACCTCCAAGAAGAGCCTGTTTCCATTTTCCCTGTAATCACCACTCGATTTGTAGAGAGAGCCATAAGACCCCCCTCTCCTCTCTCTCCTCTATCCAGGCTGATGAAGCTCAGCCCCCCACGCCGCACAGGGTGAGTGCACCAGCCCCGACAGTCATGGTGGTCCCCTGATGAACTTGATGCAGTTTATTGGTTTCTTTCTTTTATGGCCAGTGGGACCCAGTGCCCCAGGTTCCCGCTTGCGAGAGCTGAGCGGTGGGGAGGAATCACTCCCCCTCACTTGCTGGCCAAGCCTGAATGTTGCAACCCAGTATGTGGCTGGTGTTCAGAGCCTCAAGGCTATAGTAGATAGTTCAGATTCATGGAAAGGGAGGGAAAATAGCAGCACTGGGAAGTGGTATTCAGCAAATCTGTTAATAATATGATCTCATGTGGTGTTTTTTTTCACCTAGAATGTTCCACCTGATTTGTCCATCTGCACCTTTGTGCTGGAGCAGTCTCTGTCAGTGCGGGCCCTCCAGGAAATGCTGGCGAACACAGAAGAAAAGGCAGAAGGGGTAAGTTATTAATTGTTTGCTTTTTATTCATCTTGCAAAATGTAACAGGTTTTTTTGCCACTGTTCCACAGATTTCATGACTGGCAGAAGCTTAAGCATCATGAATTCCTTGTTTAATTTTCCTCCTTTGCTACAGGAATGGTCTGATTATTGAGAAATTCTAAACATTTGCACCTTTCACTTAAACTTGCTAGAGTTGTAAATTCACAACAATTTCAATGTGCTGCAGGTCAGCATAGAGCTACGAGAATGTTTTAATTTGAGATCTCATAACGTGAAATATAAAGCTCAATCACTTCTTCAGAACAGCTAAGCTTCAGGATTTCTGACTGTATCAAGTGAGACTGTCAAGTAGACTTGAAATTACTTGGATATGTGCTGTTTTTCTCTGGAAATAATTAAATTGCTGTGTGGCCTGAGCTAAAATGTCTTATAACTCATCATTAGAGCTGGAAATAGAATGTTATTGAGTCTCGGTGGACAAGAAATATGGAAACTAACACATTTTTGCAGTCTGGAAGATAAAGGATACAGAAATAATGCTAATTGTTTGACTAGCAAGTAAGTATTTACTAATAAATCATAGTAGTGTAATGTTCTCTGCTGTGTAATTAATTCGATTTGTTATGATGTAGTTGAGCATTCGTTATACAACCTGTAGGGTTAATTTGAATGCCATGCTCAAGCTCAAATCCTGTAAAATGTAAGTAAGGAAGAGTGACCACAGGCCCAGGAATTATGGTTAACCCCTACTTCTCTTTTATCTGTATAAGTCTGTCACTCAAGAAAGCTGGCAGGAGAGAAGCATGCCTCTGCTATTTCTGGGGATGCCTTGAGAAAGCAAACTTTAAAGTAGCATAGAGCAGTCAGTCCCATAAAATGCCAGGTACTGAGATTGAACATGGTATTTGGGAAATGAAGTCCAGGAGCGGCCCCATGGATGATCCAAAGCATGTACTGTCAGTGTGAGCGTCTTCCAAGGACTAACTCCAACAGCAAGAGAATAAAAAGCACTTCTGAGAGAAGAGGTGGTACCAGAGTAAGCAGATGCATGCTTCTAGACGGGGACCTCTCTTCCCTTAGTTTGTAAACACCGATGCCAAAAGCAATCAAATCCACAGGAAAAAATAAATAAATTTGAAAGAACAGGCACATACAGGCATAATGTCAAATATCACAGTCCAAACCCAAGGATGTGCAGTGATAACTACATACAGCCATATGTGTGAAGTAGAGCAACAGTTTCATGCTGTTTATTCCCACCAGATGTGGGCAGGAGCAGAAAGTAAAGAAAGTGTAGGGGAGTGTGTCTTAAAGTAATGCTATAGGGAAGAATAGAGTGAATAAAAAAACCCCACCAAACCAACAAACATTCTGTTTTCTAACATGTAGTATTGAAACTTTCTTTAAAAAAAACATAACATTAATTGGCAGATTTTCTGTTGGTCTGTCTTTAGCAGAGGCTTGGTGCCAACTGTTAAATGAATATTTACTGTTAGTACAGAGATTACATCCAGAGAACATGGGATAAAGAACCAAGTTCTCTGCAGAATGGTTACAAAATGTGAGCTCGGGGATTCTGCTGGGAAGAGGGCAGGCTAAAGAGAGATTTGTAAAGGTCCCAGGCAGAACACTTGCACTAGTTCTGGACTATTTTCTGCTCTAGATTTGAGAAAGACAAAGACTTTTGTAGGGCACATTGATGGGACCTACATATTCCAAGCTGGAAGAACCATGTTTGATGGTAATCTGGGATTTCCTGGAAACAATTATTGATGTTTTCTGTGCATAACCATGAAGGTCAGAGTTCTGGGCATTCAGATGCATACCTAAAGAAAAGGGATGGCAGTTGTACAGGTCTTCTGAGATGCACATAAGAAGGATAAAGCAAAGTCTCTGAGTGTGGTTATTCTGTGGTTACCCTGTTTACAGAGTAGTTTAGTGTGCTCTCAACACCTATTAAATGCCAACATTAGCAGAAGGTACAGAGCTACAGCTATACCGACCCAGGCAACTGATGTTCACTGAATAATGAATATATTTCTACTGCAGATTTTGTCTGGCTTCTCTGCGAATGCATTATGAATCTGCCTCTGTGTGTCTTGCATACTGATATATTGATATTAGAAGAGAATAAACCTGAAAAAAGTAGCTTGTAGGTGAGCAAGGTCATATTGTTGTTGGTGTCATTATTTTTCTTTCTATTAAATCTCTAGAAGTCAAGAATAATAGCACTAAAATGCCTGAATATGTACTTGCTGAAAAATTGACAGAACTGACATTTGGTATCCATATGTAGTTTCTATGAAAAATGTATAAAGTTTTCCTTTGCATTGATGGGTATTTATTGTAAAGTACTTACATAGGCTGTTTCATATTTGTTTGAAGTAACTGTTAGAACATGTGATTTTTGCATGTAATGACTGATATGTTTACTTCAAGTTTTATGAGAAGAGGTCATTTTGTGCATGCATCTGAAGCTCTGTTATCTTCTTGGAGCAGCTTCAGGTTTTTATTTAGAATAACAGTGTTTTCTTTCATTTAGAAGAAGACAGTGTAGTAATTTCTTGAGAGATTGTTGCTATAAATTGGATCCAATGTGACCTTAGTTTTCTAATGGAAAGAATCCTTCAAAGGGAGGTCTTTTTGGTCCTCAATTACTTGTTATTACATTAGGAATCATTGAGGCTGCTGTGTTTAAAAGTGGTCTGCTTGTGCTTCTTTGCTTTTCGTGGGGTGTAATTCTCTCAAATGCTGTTTATATAATAGGTGTTCATATTATATAACAGGTAAGTCAGCAGTAATGAAATGGTTGAGTAATGCAAACAAACTCTCCTGCTGACTTGAGTCAGAACAATAAGCAGCTTGCCTTGTGCTTAAGAAAGAATAACTATGTGCACTAACTAGATTTAATTTTAATTCTCAGTTAGTATGTATTAAATGTGGAAGCTTACCCTCTGCAATAAAGGCCTGCGTTTTTCGTGCAGGAATCCCAAAATGGGAATTTCCATACAAGATTAATGTTCCACCTATCTGAGTATACCTATTTCTCTCTCCTGAATCAGCTACAAGCTAGTACCAAAGGCGACAGTGGAAAATAAGTGAAATTTCACAAGAAAGAATGTGTATAGTGCTCTGTTTCTCCTAGCCCTAAGCACTGAGTAGTTACTTTGTTCTCCGAGGTTTTATCATTTCCCTTTAAAATACCGTGCTTAACTCTGGCAGGTTATTAAAACCTTGAAATTCATAGCCTGATTGTATGCTCTTGGTTTAAAAAATAAAACCACAACCTATTTTGTTTGCTCAGGCAGCATTATTTATGCTTTTAATTTTAAACAAGGAAATTTATGATTTTGCTGGGGATGAGTGCTATATGCATCCACTACTTTTGTTGTTACTTCATTCACAGAAAAGAACTAGAAAAAGGGAGGAATTCTGTGGAAAGAGAATAGTAAATAATCATGTAAATGAAGACTATTATTACATGTGTGCCCAGAGTCTGGGCTCTGGTTTCTTAGATGAGCAGAATTACAGCTGCTCTGTCCGTGACAGGCCTACAGCCTAGGTATTGTTTTGTAATTATTTTGACTTGGGTTTTAAGTGTAACTTTGTGTTATTTGAAAAATAGATAAAATGTGAAGATGGAAATCCTTAAGTTTTTTTACAGCATTTAAGACTATAAAAACCCTTCAGGTCATCAATTAGCCCGGTTGTGAAATTTCTGCAGTGAGCCCTCTTTGGAGCCCAGTGCCTTGTTTTTCATTAAAACTTATCAGACTGCTCTTGAGGAAGAAAATCCTTTACAGCTTTCTGGAATAATTTAGGAACAATTCCTTCTATTCTTTTTACTCTGATTATTCGGAGCAGGGGTTGGGTTTGGTTTTTTTTATTTTTTCTGTCTTTTTTTTTTTTTTCTTTTAGTCAAATCTTCCTTTACTAGATTCAGGAGCTGCAACATTTAGTACTTTTTCCTTTGTGAAAGTGCTGAAATGCCAAAATCATATGAGTTCTTGGAAATTTTCCCTCATTTTCTTAGGAAGTGAAGCCTGGCCATGTATCCATTGCTACTTTTGTATTCAGTAACTTCTAAGATTTCCAGACAATATAAACAATATCAGAAAGAGGGCTAGATAGTTGTGTTCTTCCCGATGTGATGGGTATTGGGCAGGAGAAAGGGACCTAACCTTCCATCCGTGTAAGAGGGAAGTAAGGCAAAGCTGGCTTTACGTTACCATCAACTGCCCGTGTCCTGTTGTACCTTCTGCGCAGCTCTTTTGCTCAGAAGAGGTGCCACCGGTATGTGGGAAGGAAGTTGCCAGGTTTCAGGTGTGAGGAAGGGATTTATAATATTGTAGTTTCTTTCAGTTTTGCATTTTAAACATCTATTTTGTAACAGTTAGACAACAGACCTGTATGTAGTATGCTATTACCAGTCTCACCTTTTATGACAAGGAAAGTTATTTCCCTATGTCCTACTTACTGTCCTGCCTGTATATCCAGGGATTGCATCAATTATTATTTTCAATTGAGTGTTGTGCTGATACTGATGATTCATAAAAGATCTTACAATGACTGGTACCTTTTGATCCAGGATGCAGATTTCAGCCTTGATATATAGCAGGCAAAGTAGGTGATGGTTATTATCTGATTATTACCAGATTCACCAGAATAATTCATTCTGAATATTCAGAATATTCAGAATAACCAAATCTGGTTATTACTGGATTTCTTGGCCAAAATCAGGGCCAGCATACATACACTTGAGCAAGCTTACCTACTTGCAGTCTCTGTTGATGACATACAGATGACTTTTCCAGATTCTACAAAATTCTCACCAAGTCGCTTTTCTATTGTGTGACAGTTCTAGAGCTGCCAAAAGAAACGATATCCAGACATATTTGACATGGAGAAATATCAGTTATTTTCTTAGCCTCTTCAGCTGCGTGAGCAAATTATTTAGTTTTGTCTGAAAGTTTTTTGAAATCATCCTCAGGCAAACACACTGCTAAAAAAATAATTATTAAATTAAAAACTTTCCAAGAGGGTATGCAAATTGGGATGAAGTTTAAGGTAACCTTCATAAAGGCTATTGCTACTAATTCTTACTTGAAATACATTTCGAAGTTGGGTTTGGTTTTTTTTTCCCCGTATGCTTCAATGTAAATGATTTTTTTCTAAAGGGAGAATCTGAGGATTCAAGACACTGCTGCTATTTGTATTTATATAACAATTGGCTAGTTTGAACTCCTATTCTATTCTAATGCATTTATTACTTCAAAGAGATCAAAAAAAGTGTTGGATACAGTGACTAGGTACAGGAAATTAAATTAGCTTGGCATTTAAAGGACATTTTAATGTAACTGAACAAAGTATAAATTCATCTGTCTTTTGTATTGGCTAGGACAAAAACTTGCTTTTCTTTTGAAACCAGTAAGTTTGTGATTCCTCAGGTTGCTCTTCCTGTGCTGGGGTTTTCTGAAACACATCTAGCAGTCTTATGATTATATATACAACATACTGTTTTGCCTTGTGATGTCTTTTATAATTCTCCATGACAATTACTATAAATAAGGCCATTGAAATTTGAAGACTCTGGATTGTATGTTACATGCCATAGCCTGGTGAATAGACGAGATATACATTTTCATATGTCTCTCTCTCTATATATATATATATCTCTGACACACAAATCCATATGGTACCTGACATGCTTTCACCTGCCAGTATGATGTGCATCTTTGTGTGGATGAGAGATGTTATATCCCAAGCACAGTATTGCTGTTAATTGCACGCTTTCATTGGAGTGATTGAGAACTCTTGGTAAACTGTCTTTCACAGCAGCTTTAATTATTTCTGTCAGTGGTGGTAAAGTATTCTTTTCACTCTGGGCTACCAGAAGATGAGTGAGTGCCAAGCCATCCCAATTTTACTGTTGTATCATCCATCCATGGCAAAATCTCATTTCATTGGGAGAGCGCAGAGTAAGAGGTGCCTATTCTGGTGAGAGTTTCTAGAGCTCCTGTTTGCTTTGTTCTGCCAACAGGAGGTGTGTGCATGGGCTGGTTTTGTTCAGGTATATGTAGAAGTGTATGAGATTGCTATGGGGTTGGGATTTATTATTTTTTTTTTTTTTTTGCTATTCTGTCAGCAAAGTGGGTGGAAAGTTCAATTCCTCTGTTAACAGCTAGGCTGCATGCCACATGAATTGCTTGCTAGTAAACTCAGCCGCACTTGGAGTGTAACGTGCTTCTATTGGAATTGTGTTTTAATGACTCTTGTAGGACAGATGCACTGAATTTGCTTACCCTTTATCGAACCAAATGGATTTCTCTCAGTTGCTTCTGTGTGCTTTTACATCAAGTGTCAGCCTTTTGATTGCTTATTAGAAAAAAATGTACTACTGAAATAAGTAAGGGTATCTTTGCATGTCATCTGTAGCAAGAAAGTGAATTCATATGCAGTTAAAATTTCTGTGTTTTGAATGACACTATATATATGTACTAGAATATGTCAAGATAGCATAGGGCTCTCTAGCATTGATATTGAGATGATTTTAAGTGCTTATTGAGAAAATCACACTGTATTTGTCCTTTACTTTCCAACAGAAAAACTCTGAATCAACTTGAAATTACTTTTTTTTTTTTGCTATTTGTCTTCCTAGACTTCATTACATAGAAAAAAAAAATGGCATCCATTTGCCTTAATATTCTTGAAATTTGCTAACTTTCATGCAAAATGAAATGCAGAGTTAAAGCCTTTGTTAGTTTCCTGCAAATTGATCTTAGTTGCCATATTGTCTACTGAACACTTCTGTGTGCAGTTTTCTGCATTTTTTTCCCCAGTATATGCACAGCAGCTGTGCTTTTCTACTGCTGCGTGCCCTGGATATTTTGTGTGCTTGGAAGCTCTATCCTGTCCTCCTGGTTGGTAATGAAGGTGCAAAACTCTGTCAATTCTACTATCAACTCCTGAGGGATGGTCTTACATGGGGTAGAGGGGTGGGAGGAAAAGAAAAAGGCAAAAGATCTTAATTCACGTTTTCTTTCTCAATTAAGACATTTAAGCACTTAGAACAAATGCAGCGTGAAGGCTTCATGCTAAATGGGTGTGCTGGAGTTTCTCAGATCTGTTCTTTGATTGCACTTGTGCCTTTCTCAGGGAGATTGAGGTTCAGAGCTGGAAGCAGACTTCTGTCTGGTACTTCTGGGTGTTCTGCAAGCCCATATGAAGCTGGACACTGGTCCTGAAAGCAGAAAAATGATATGCAAGATGATGTTTTTGGAACACTCAGGCACTGTTGCAGTGGGTTTAAGCGCAGAACTGGAGCCAATTCAGTTCTGCCAATGAAGTGGAATGGAAAAGCTATGCGTTTGAGGGGGAGACGGTAAAGACTGACCTAACCTTTCCCTGAGACTACAGCTTGGCATGACTCCAAAGTGGATTAGAGAAAGGATTAAAACAAGAATTAGTTCAGATCCCTAGTGGTTCTAGGAAAGAAACAGAATACCTGGGCGAAAAGCTACTGACCAAAAGTGACAGGTGTGGAAGTCACTGAAACTGGCACTTTGATGTGATGAGTGGCCATGAGGACAGCTGGCAAATATTGGCAAAGTGATTAGGATGGGGAACTCAAGGTGTGCTGCGGGACTTTTAGATTGGGTGAGAAAGTAAAGGGCTTGTCTGTTTCCCTGCTTTTTACCAGTCAATTCCATAGGTATTATCCTCTTTGCCATCTATAACATACCACTAATTAACATAAAGGATGGCAACATACTGGTGGCATTCAGTAAAGACTCCCTTTTAAGTCCAGGAAGAGTTGTAGGGGTTTTTTTATTATTATTTGGTTGTTTTATTTTTTTGTGTTTTTTTTTTTTTGAAATGCAGGCACAGAGAAATTGAAAACTATACAGTTACATTTGTCTTTAGAGCGACAAAACTCATTTGTTGCGGTGGTTGGAAATGATGTACTAAATAGTATTTAAGCAAAATAAAAGATAAAAAGATAAAACCTCACAAATTCTGACATTCAAATGCTGTTCCAGAATGCTGAAGAGTTTCAACTTTGCTACACAATCCTACATAAAGCCAAGATGGTCTCTTAAACCACTCATTTACTTAATTGTTCTAGATCATTCTCCAAAGCTGTTAACACATCGAGTTTTAAACCAGGTCAGTCTAGCCAAGCAGTTAACAACCAGTAAGCTAAGCAGTGATTGCTAGTTGTATTTTTTTCACATTTTGTATGTGTTCATACCGTGGGACTGATTTGTGCAGGTGCTGAGGACTGCAGCTGATGAAAGCTACACATAAAATGTAAAATAGTGTTAGAAATTGGTTCCTAGACATCTTAAGCTGACCTTCCTGGTTTGTGTGTACTTTGATTTTAATGGATTCATGCTTAAGATTCTTTAAATGTATTGATATGTCATCTGGGGTATTGTGAAAATGTATTAATACTAATAAAATAATAAATAAAATGAATATTTTTGGGATTAGCATTGCAGTAGTGAACATCATAACATTTGCGAGATTTAATCATTATGTCTTCAGAAGAGTTTTTTAAAATCAGTATTCAGTACAGTGGTTGCACACTGCACTGGGATTAAATATAATAGTAAGTTACCACTCTTTTACATGTTGAATGAGACAGAGTTGATGTTGAAAAGGTCACGGACATGTGGAACGCTGTGTCATAAGACAGTGACAGGAATGGACTGAAATTAAGGTCGCATAAATGGCTTTTATTACTTTCTGTCTTCTTACTGTTTGCCTTAATTCTGTTAACTCTTTCAGTAAAAATCAGCATAATTCTTTTGAAAATGCAAAACCTCAATACTGTAGCTTATAGAAAGTGTTTTGAAATATAAATTGTTTATGATTACATAAATTATTTTCTGTTACAGCTCTCCTATTACTGGCTGTACAAGGTGCAGCTTTCCATTAATCTCACAGCTGAGGCGAGACCTAGATAGCGTGATACTCAAACATTGTGTTTTCCTCTTCTTTTGCAGTGCACGCAGCTGTCATCTGTATTATTTGTAAAGCCCAAGACCTGACATAAAATAAACTATAACTTTATTTTTTGCCAAGTTACACGATTATATTGAGAATGGAAATAATAATTACGCAATATTTTCAAACAGATTATTTATAACATTATGGAAAAGTTTCATAATCTATATGGAAATTCTCCAAATCTACAGTTGTGTTATAATGGCTTCTTATAGGGATAGTTTTCTGCAATATTCAGCTAGGTGGATGAAAAATTTTAAAAATAGAGGGATCCTTTGTCTCAACTTAGTGGCTTAACAATAGCAGGTTTGAAGAATATTTAGATGGATGGTGCAAAATATTATCAGTGTAGGAAATGCATAGCAGTGCTGTAGAGGCTGGGAGTGTGGAAAATGTTAATGGGTTTTGCAAGACTGCGTAACAAGAAAGTAGTCTGTGATCTGGCAGCTCTGTTGGACCTCAAAGCAGCTGCAGCTGGAAGATTAAACAGGGGATTCTTCCCCTTGAAAGGTGTGTTCTGTGTGCTGATCCTTCAGGAGGTACCATACCAACACCTTCTGTGATAATCTTCAAATTCAGTCAAGATTTTCTTCATGCAATTTTGTTTCTAATTCCCTTTATCTTGGAGGATTCAAGACCTTGGGTTAGCTTTAGATGCTGATGATGCTGTATATACATCATTGACTTCCCTGTTGTTAAAGTTTGGATGTGAATACCCTCCCCAGAGGGGTAAGATCATTTAAAAAAAAGAGTAGCATTTAAAAGAAGAGACTGAGTGAAGATTGTGAGACCGAGTGCGATTGAACAGACTGGATTCCTGTCCTGAACATGAAATGGGAAGGAATTGAGTTAGAATGGGGGCAGGGTTCATCTCTGTGTTGCTTGTGTGGTATAGCAGTGTCAGTGATAAATATGCATGGTTTCCTGATGGTCATCACTGAACGGGTCTGGACAGGTACTATAAGCATACATCTACATGTATGTAACTGCATCTCCCTGTGGCATTAAGAAATCTGAATCCCTAGTAGCTACATCACCGAGTGGATCTACAATATCTTAGCAAAAATGGTAGGTCTGGTGAGAACAGGTGTTATTTCACACCTGACAACTATTTGTCTGTGGAAGAATGATTCTTTTGATGCCCAGCCATTCCTCAGCGACTGTGATAATGTTGATTCACTGAGAAGGTGTGGGTTTTGGTTGCGGAAGGTCGTGCTGGAGAGCCATCATCAAATGTTTCATTTCAATAACAATAGCAAAACCCAAGCCTTCCGAGCAGGTGAATGTGTTGGTCTATTTTAAGTACTGAAGTACTACTGTAGCGTGAGATAAATGCTACTCCAGGACTAAAGTTACCATTTTTTATTTATTTATGAGGATGGCAACAACTCTTAAGTTGGGGATGGGGGGAAGGAAAGTGAAAGAAACGAAGCAGTTTAGGACCAAGGGTGTAAGTGAACAAAGGCTGAGAATAGCAAGCAGCTCTGTTTGTAGAGGTGAGATTCTGCCTCTGGGCTCCAGGTGCCTGATTTCATCGCCTGGGCTGGGACCTGAGCGCAGCAGAGGCTCTGAATCCTGCTCTTCACGGCGGTGCTGTCTTGCGTTCTTGAATGGCAGGATCATCCATCTCAGCTAAGTTCACCTCAGAGCATCAGTGTTGGGATGAGCTCAGAACTCAATGGGAACTATAAACCAAGATCTTGCCCCGGTGTGTGTCAGGATCACTCTCAACCTTTCCTAAACCTGGATTTCACGTTTGAGTGTTTGAGCTGCTGCTCTGTGGGCAGGGGGCTTGTTCCAGCAAGGGACTGGGCTGCTGGGCAGCCCTGGCTGGGAGTGGGTGCTGCGCTGCCAGCCTGCTGCGCTGCCTTTTCTCTCTGTGATGGGGAGCGGGTCCTGTGCCAGCAGGCTCCATTTGGAGTGTTTGCGGCATCTCAGCTGCAGTAAAGGCTCCTGCTGAGCTCCTGCAGGCAGTCTGTATCAAGTCCTTCCCCTTCAAAAGCATGCCTGTTAAATATACATGTATATTCACACACACAGATACGTTTAGGTTAAAAGAAGGGAGTATGCTCTTTTTGATTCTTCCTCAGCTCTTTGTACTTATCTGTCTTTTAGTTTCCCAACTAAAATCAAAACCGGTGCTCTTAGAGTACTGTCAGCGCGGTAAGTGGTCAGGGGAGGTGGTATCCCCCCATTCAATGCTTTTGTAAGGCCTTTGATGTTGATCCATAAACGGCTTTTTGATAAACATGGGGTAGTTGCTGAGCTGTGAAGATTGTCCTCCCCTTCCCTAGCAGCCTCCACCTTCTGCCCAGGCTGCAGCCTTCCCCGGGGTGTGCTGGGTAGCCGTGAGCTGCCTTACAGCCCTCCAAGTCATTGTCAGCCTCTCTGTGCATAAATAGATACGACTTGGTTTTCCTTCTTCATGGCATGGTAGTAAAAGCTCATTCCTTGCTTCTTGTTATGGAAGCAGCGTACTTTGAAACAGGCAGAGCAAAGTGGAGAAACTTGAAACGAACAGGGGGCACTCAGGCTGCGACTGGTAAACCTGACTTCTGTGAGGGTGAGTGCGGTCATCTACTTTAGATATGATTAATTTGGTTTATGAAGGCCTGTATTATTGTATATGATCTCTGTAGTTCACACTTGTTTGTGCAGATACTGCTGGTGGTATGGACTGTGCTTGTAATCACAGCAGCACACACAGCTTCCACTCCTGCAGCAGCCTTTGGTAGCCAACGGTCTGTTGATAAAGATGCAGAACACTTAGTTTCCTTGAAAGAAGTTTCTATTTAAAAATATTGGGATGAGTCACAGAAAAGAGCAGGGGAAAGGGACAAATTTGGAAATCGTGTTTTTTCACATTTTTTTTTTTAGTGGTGATTATTTAATGTGGTAAATTCATGTAACCTAGTGTATATGTAGGTCATCTACCAGCAGACTATTTTAGTTAACTGGGTATTTATGCATGTTTGCTCTTTCAGTAAAATTCCGTTTCCAGGTGTGTTTTTGCTAGCTTATAAGCAGTTTACAGGGTATAACTCTGCTTCTTCAAAAGAACTTGTGCATTTGTCCAAATTGTAATCATGTCAGTAATGGATAAATCCTTTGGCTGTTCCAAGGATTTTTCAGATGAGGTTTGTTATTCTCTCTCCTCAGCCACGTGTCACTATTTTTTAGGTACGTTACTTAGTGAAATACAGAGCCTTCATTTTGAAGAAAGAACTTGTTGGTGGGTTTGGAGTGCTTCAGAGGAACATATTAGGTAGTCAGCGTTTACTTTGCCTAGAAGAAGGACCACAGTTCTCTCTCTGTAGTGATCCCACAGGGTGCAAAATACTTTGCCTTGAAACTGTAGTCAACAACTCTTGAACTGAATGCTTAGCAGATCATTTTTCCCAAGTCCTGGAACTATATAAAGTATATAGGTGAGGGACTTTACCGATCGTTATTTTTCTAGAAATGGTGTTTGGTAGGTTTTTGAAATTCTGCCATTCAAGTTTCCCAGTGAAAAAAAGTTTCCCAGTGGAAATTCGAGGCAAATTGACTTAATGTTTAAATGCTTTACCCAGAGCGAATTTCCTTCCACCCTCTGTACTTGTAAATGCAGTGTTTTGGATAGCTTAATAAATGCTAAAATATTTTAGAGTTTTTTTTTTTACAGGAATGAAGAGTTTAAACACAATAATCTGAGTATCTTGGTATTGATAATCATGCATTTCAGATCGGAAGCATTCTTGTCTTCGATTACTTTGGTAGTTCGCTAAATTTTGTGAAATATGTTATTGAATAATATTTTTTTCTTTTTCAAGTAACTTACTGTTTTGTTGGGGAGTGATGAACATTCTGTAGTTTCATTCAAATTTTGTAAGGTCAAAGAAAACATTCTCAATGTTTCTGTTAATTTGGGAGGAATATACCATGAACGGAACTTACAGAACTCTGTGTGAACTCCTTTTACTTGCACTTACGTTAGGTTAGGAGAAATGGTCCTGTTGTTTCACATGTAAGCGTGTAAGACCTGTAAATTGATTATACCATAGTTGCATACTGGAAGGTGCTAACACATTTCTTTGAATCTTTTGGTGCATATTTCAGACACCGAATCCTACAACTCACCCACACATCTGACTTGATGTAGCTCTACATTCTCTATATCCAGACCTGACATCGCACAGCCTTCTTATAGTGTTTCTCTACCGAGGAAAATAACATCTAGGAAGCATCCTTACATGCTGTCACTGCACAAGTACAAGGCTCCAGTGGTTCTTGTGACTCTGACTACTGCAAGAAGCTGCAAAGTAGAAAATAAAACTTTATTAGGGAACCAAGACCTTTGTGTGGAAACGGCAGAGCACAGACTTGCTCTGATTCAAGACTACACACTGTTTAGCCTTTTTGTAGCTTAGATGTCTGCACCTACCAGCCTGCCTGGTCTGTTCTCAACTCATGAATACCATGGTATGGTCTGAGAGGAGAAAGAGCGCATGTGGTAGACTTTCTCCTGAAATCCCAGTGATTTTTCCTACTTTTTGCAGTGAAATTGTAATCACTTTCATAGATTATTTCAAGGTTTTTCTGGCTTGATGTAAAACAGTAGAGAAAATAATGCCTTAACACAGAGATCTCTGTAGGACATTTAAAAGCTTAAGCAAGCGATTAATGGAATAAACTGTTGATCTTCACAGTAAAATGTGATCACTTGTGCTTGGTACAGTTTATCCATAAAGTACAATTATCTTGTTACATGCTAAAATGTTTAGGGAAGCATTTATGAGCTTTCTTTGTTTTGTTTGTTTGCTTTTCGTTTCCCCCCTGCCCCCAGCATCAATTGTTTTCTTTTACCACAGGCCACTCTTTGAAGCCTTTTGTGAATAGGGGTATGGTTTGGGGCTTTCCTTGTAACTTGAAATGCAAATCTTCTGAGAATTCAGATGCTACAATAATAGCTGGTGTTTGAGTACAATACAGTAGGAAGTATCTTCAAAACTCTTTATCTTATGCTTATTTTGCATATATTTAAAGCGGTTAGGGATTTTTTTCCTCACAGCCATCTCCTTTTTATAGTCTAACTGCATTTCATGAAGGGAACTTTCAGTCCTTTTGCTTCTTAATTCTGGACGGGTTTCTCATTTCCATGTTTCCTGTTTTTCTTTTGGCATATTGGATCAGTTCAGACTGTGGGCAAGATTAGACTAATCAAGAAGTCAGATTCAGAGAGCCAAGTATGAAGGAACCCTACTGTAGTTGGGATTTGGAAAGAGCTTTCTGAAAATGAGATCAGGAAGGTGATGATTAAAGGGAGCGACACAAACACATAGCATTCACTTGTCACCAAGTGAAGACTTCACTCTGTGAGGAAATGCTTAGCTAAAAGTTTCATTTATTTTGCAGCTTGGTTTAACCAACTTCTGTTGCCCCTATGCATAATTCATTGGGTTTTTAATAAATAGTGTGATAAGCATTGAATGAATTATCTTTCTAGTTATAAACCTGATATTGATTTTTGCAGGTATTTATTTCTTTGGAATAACTTTTTTTCCCCCCCTTAATGTTTTAAATGTGTTTTGGTAGTCTTTCTTTTCTTCACTTACACTGTTATTTTTGATCTGCTGCTTATTTTTTCACATCTCTGGGATCAATAGTGGTTTTATGCATTGCTATCTCATTCCTGTTACTGACCGAAGATCTTTGGAGCAGAAGTGAGTGATCAGTGTACAGCCTGGTTACTGACACTAATATCCAACTATTCTTTCCTCCTTTAGTAACGTTAGTTCCAGAATGTCCTTGTTCTCCTCTAGATGTAACAGTCTGCCCCATTGCCCCCGCCCCAATCCAATTACATTAGAAAAGCACTGCAGTACAGACGGAAATAATTCTAGGAAAACATGAGAAAATACCCATAAAACAAATATCTCCATTAACTTTTAAATAAAAGGTTTCAGTTATATCACGGTAAAGCATTGTAATTAAGGCTAGGAGTTTTTCGGATTTGTGCACTCATAGGTCCATGTCAGGCATTATTAAGGCATTTGCGTTCACTTGACACTGTTTATGCATTCTAAGCTAAACTGTTTCTGTAATATGAAAAATTTTAATTCCACAACCTCCACTCCAATATCTGACAACTTCATTTTTCAGGAAACTGCTGTCTGTGGCTACCCATCAGTTAGGCAGAGTTCCAGCTAAATTGCATCATGAGCTTATTAACTCCCATCTAATCATCCAGTCATGGCTGATTAATCACTTCTCCTGGTGCCTTGTTTTAATAAAATCTGTTTTCCATGCCACTGACCAGCAAACTGCTGTCTAATTTTATGTGTGGGGTAGTCTTTACTGAAGGGAAGGAAATACAGCCCTTCTCTGATTCAAAGGGCCTCGAGTGAAGGAATCATCACGTGCAAGTGTCCTGCACGTATAATTCTTCTGGGTTTAAGGGATGGGGAAAATGTGTGTTTCCTCACAGAGCTAAAAAGCTTTGCTGTGCTGTGGGGAAGGAACGGAGGCATTTTGGGACAGGAATGCAACTGTAGCTTGTGGACATCTGAATATTCAAATCATCTGTCTCCAGCTGTGGGACTCTGAATGCATTAATTACTTTGTATTAGTAAGCGGCAAGATAACACTGAGAGCTGGCAGCTTTATCATTTTCTCAGCATGGGAGGAGGGGGAAAGTAATTTCATCCCTCATGCAAATGGAAAAAGTTAACACTTCCTTAGGACAAAAAAAAAAAAGAAAGAAGATTGACAGTTAAATGCACATTTGACAATTTAAGCTCTCTGATTTACACCACAGTAGCCTAGTTAATAGGGAGCAAACAGCGGTGAAGATGACCGGTCAAAAATGTTGTCAGGTTTGCAGGTTTGCTAGCAGAACCCTTGCTGTAGGAAGGGTCAGAAATGAACCAGAGGTCTCTTAATATAACAAACTAGAGCTCTTTTAATCTCCTAGCACTGAACAGAAAGTTTTCTCTTTTGACAAGTCATTATTGTAGTAAGGCAAGAATTATTTTTTTAATCAAATTTTTGAGCAAAAAGACCAAAGTATAGCTTTTTGCTTCTATAGTTTGAGTCTTTTCATTAGTCTGAGGGTTGTCTACAGGTGCCAGGCGTAACTCACTGAAGTAGCAAATTATTGCAGTAATAATTTTCTTCAGATAATCTTTGGATAAATCTTCATCAGTGGTGTGTCATGAAGAGGGATAGAGAGCTGTTATGTCCAGCAGCGTTAGCTTGTACTTATTGCAAGGTCTGTCCTTCCAGACTTTGAATATGCAGAACCTAGATGCTTCTTATTGCAAAGGAAGTGAGAGAAAGAGGAGAAAGGAGGTGAGCAAAGGAGAGAAAGAAGTGAAGCTCAAAGCATTTCATGCAGTGTGGACCTTTGTATCATGCAAGTGGACTTACCCACTACCAGTAGAAAGCTTTAGGAAAAGACGAGGTAGGTTAGAGGCATATCCTACTTAACATCCTGACTATTCTCAGCTATTTTAGAGATGCCACACTGCCAACAGAACAGGAAATGCAACAAGGAAAAAAAAAAAAACCTGGCAAAACTTTTGCAGATAAAACAAATACTGTCATTTTCTCCTCAGAGCACCTTATATACCATCAGAAGTGATTGTTAGCAGGCCATTTCAAATAAGGCACAAAAAGATTAAGACTTGGCTTTGATCAGCTGCACTTTGATCAAATGTAAGTACTGGAAAAAAAAATCAAGAAGTGCAGGCACAGTATTTTTGCATTCTGCTTATCCTCAGGAAGAGGCAAGGACAGGAATAAAATCATTCTCTATTTCAAATCACAAAATCGTGACAAACAAATATTTCTAGCCTGGCACATGGGCTTTTCTTTTGCATGTGCCATATTTGGAGTGAAGATGTATGGGGACATATGGCATAAAAGCAAACACTTTTTACCATCCCAGGCAAGTTTCCTATTTTGGAGGTAGGTGGCAGGTCTTTTTCCAGCCTAACCATTACTACTGGATCTCCATTGCACTCAAAGTTTTCCTTCTAGGATGATGGTCAGTAAAAACTGACTTGAAGGGAAGAGAAATTAATGTATTTCTTCTCAGTTAAGTTTTCTGATTTAGGCTGCATACAGAGAAGATGTTCAACCAAGTAGACATAAAAGCACAGCTCTTGAAGCATCTTGAAGGCAAAAGTCTACAATGGAAGACAGCCCCGGGCTGCAAGAGAAGACATATCATCAATTAACTTGTTGAATATTAAACTCAAGAAATCAAGTTGTCTATGAAGATAATCAAGTGGTCGAACAGAAACAAAAATAAAATTTGATTTGGAGTCTATTTAGTTCAATTATAGTTATTCTCATGTTGCTTATCTCTATTAAAGTTTTAAACAGAGGTTTTGCTATATGTTCTCAGTTTCCTCAGCTGAGAAATGGAAAATAAATCTTATTCTTCTAATGAGATTTTCCTGCTTTGTTTCAGGAAAATGAGTATAAATATAGAGGAAGCTATAACATCCACTAGCTGGAATGCATTGCTGCTTTGAGGTTTCAGGTTGCAGTCCCATCTGTGGATCGTGGCAGTAAATTTTGCAGTTTTTTTAAACAGTTGTAGTGAATGTGATTAGCCATAGTCAGCTAGGATTCTTCTATACTGTGAGCGATAAAGTTCCTTTGTGGTTTTGTATGCTGCTCAAGTAGATGAAAGAAAACAGAATGCAGAAGCCAGGGTTAGGAATGGTTGTTTGCACAGCTTAAAGAGCTTCCTTTCCAGCTTTGTCCACTGGTAATTATGGGGGTTTTTTTGTTTTTTGTTTGGTTTTTTTTTTATTTATTATTAATATTGCTGTGTTAGTGGATGCTCAGCACATGTTCTGTGAGCTTGCTCCACAGCAGTATTTCAAAAGTGAGCTTGTGAGTGACTCCTTGTAATGGTGAAAAGGTCCCTCTATTTCTCTTCATTTAGTTCATGACTCGTTATGACAAGAGGCAACAGGGTAACAGAACTACATTCCTGCTGTTTTAACTGGCTTTTGTGTCTGGTTAACGTAGTGCTGGGTATCTGCAGTGCTCAGAAATGTCGGGAAACCAGCCCTCCAGTTTGGATTAAATGCATTTAAACTGAGAGCTTGGCTGAAAAGATTGGATCTTGTAGATGCCTCTGAAGAAAAGTCAGCAAATGCAGATCACTCTGAAGTTTCTGGATTATCATTGCAGTAAATTATTAGATCATGGCTGTATGTGGAGGATGACTTCTTACTGGAGTTATATGAAATGCTAAAGGATGTGTTAAGACTGTCTGGTATAGTGTTCTCATTTAGTTCAAGAAGATAAATTATTTTGTAATTCTAGATGTTGTCTTTGGTCTTTTGCTTGATTCTTAGAATACAAATTTGCATACTTGTTTTTTCTTCTTGTAGCACTACCTGTATTCCTTAAACATGAGTGCCATACCATTTTAGTATCCATAAAACACTGCTCTCTATTTTGAAGTTTCATATTTTCTACTCATTAGATTAGTTATGTTGATGGCTATTTGCTAGCAGTAGGTGGCAAAATAATTCTTTTAAGCTGAAGTTAGTGGCTTTCTGTGAAATGATTAATTATTGTATAAGTAACCCACAATCACTAAATAAATTCTACAGGCATTGTATCCTTCACTCTTTTGGTAACTCTGGTGTGTGCATGGCAAGATAATAATTTCCCACATTCAGAACTATCACATGGCAATGAACCCACTAAATTTTCATATCTAATCTTAGCCAGTGTCATGTTCTTTCTTCTGGGAAAGCCTTCCAAGTGCCCAGATATATGTGGGAGAAATATTTCTAAGTAGCATACTGCATTTCAGGTACATATGTTTTAAGATTGATTCTGCTTCCTCTGCTGTAAGAAATACTGTAAAGGTAGGTAGTCCTTAGAGAAAGAAAAGAGGGAAAAATTAGTATATAGCTACCTAACTTTTCTTTTTCCAAAGTACCCTAACAGTTTTCTTTTTCCAAACAATGTGACTGAGTGATCAGGAGAGAAAATGAGAAAGAAGAGGAATAGTTACTGAATTCCATGGATTTGGATTTATTGTGACGAGGCAAAATTTATTGTACTTAATAAAATAAATGGTTGTACTGTTCTTTCAGACCATGGTTAACATAATGTACAATTGAAATAATTTACAGTGTAAGATGCCACGCTTACAGAAGTGACTGCCAGTCTGTGCCTGCTATCTTCCCAACCCTTCTTGAAGTTTAAACCTTCCTAGACCAGTTGGAAGTTCTATACCTCCTAATAGGGCAACAGCTCAGCAAAACCCAAGTAAAATAATTTTTGGTAAGAACAGGCAATTCGAAGTCCAAGCATTAAGCGCTCAGAAGAGGGAGGTGACAAGATGTAGTCTGGTAGAAGGGAAGGTTAGACTTTTTTTCTTCTATTTGTTTGTGGGTTTGTGTTTGGTTTTTTTGTTTGTTTCTTGGGGTTTTTTTTAGGTGGTTGGTTGGTGTGGGGTTTTTTAATTATTACGTGTTGAGGGGGGTGTGTGTTTGTGTCCTTTTTGTTTTGGTTTGGTTTTTTGGTTTGTTTTGTTCTCCCCCTGACTTAAGACTAATGCGTACATACCAAAAGGAGCTTTGAATCTAAGTTTTTCCTGAATTTGGATGCATACCGGGAAATCAGTTGGAAAAAGGGTTCCTGTGGATTCTAGTCTGTGAAGGCAGACAAAAGATGGGAGTTTTCAGTGTGAGGCAGAATCTGTATTTAGATGTGCTGTGAAGCATTTGCTTGCTCGTTATCTGAATCATAGCTTAGTTCTTAGATACAAGCACTAGGCTGAGATATCCATTGTTTGGTTTCTGTTCATGTGAGTTTTACATCTATTTTGCCTGCATTAGGGCAGCTACTCTTAGGTATGAATAATCATATTTATTTTAGGTTTATCTAATCTGCATTACTAGGAATTTCCAGACAATTAAATATATTACAAATTCATTGCCTTTTTTCCCCCCAAAATGGGATATGTAATGTCTTGAAGGTCACAAGTTCACAAGTGTTCTGGAATAGGTTCCATAGGGTAAAAGCCAACAAAATTTTATCTCCATATGTTGCACAGCCAAGTTTTAGAACTTGGGACAAAGTGATCTGCGAGAAAGAAACGTCTTCTTGCAGCTTCAGTAGGTGGAAAAGCTTTCCCACAGATGGCTAGAGAAAAAGGAGCATGCTGGGTCGGGGAGGGCTCTGATGAAGCACACAGCAGAAGACCCATAAATAAAAAATGCAAGATTTTATTGTGGTGTGCACTGTACCGTGCTTTCACAAGCAGATCTCTTCGGATGCGTTCACAGTCTTTCCTGTATGACCATCATGTAGGTGTCAAACTGTAGGGCTTGACAAGTGCACATGCGTGGTTCAAGTGGGTGTCCTGAGGGACTGCTGGATGAAGGTGCCTTTGGCATATGCCAAAGCCTGTTGACAATTCTATTTAAGGATGACTGTACCAATGCAGATTTAGTGTGTAAATTTATAAATACTTGGCAAATACTGCACTTAAATCTTGAAGCTAACTGGGGTCCGTTAAAGTAAATGGACAATTCAGCAATTGTAAGGCAATTGGTCGTGCAATTGCTAATGTGTGTTGAGCTTTGGGTGGATTCTTTCTGATACCAATTGTGGCTGCCCTGTTCACTTAAATTTGGGGACAGTGAGAACTTCTCAAAGCAAGGCAATAAGGCGTGGATCAATTCACCTCTTTTTAGCATTGTCACGGAGTCAAATTGCTTGTAACACTATGTTCTCAGTGCATATATGATTTTAACAAAATAAAAGATTTGTCAAAAGCAAGGTGATAAATTAAGGACTTGTACGTGAACCTTGTCTATCCCCTACTCTTTTTTTTTTTTTTTCTTTTTTAGTTGTTTGCATTTAGATTTAAATCGTTGCTTGCTTTTCTAATTATCAACATCCTATTATATCTTTTCTTATACTATATCTATTTTAGAATGCTGGGTGTTTCCTAGGAGGGATTTCTGCAGCTGTCGTTGATAAGAAAATTCACAGTAAAGATTATTTGTGAAAAAATAGAGGCAAATCACAGAATTTCTATTATAAAGCTAAGTGCAGTCCAAATCTTGAAAGAGAATTGTCACATTAACAAATGCTTATTACTTAGTTGATAGGTCAGATGGTGTTTTCTAACCTTTGTGTGCTAGCAGGAATGAACAATATTGAAAATAAAACCTTCCATTTCAGCTGAAATGCATACTAAAAAAAGTGAGACATTTTACTTTGAATAAAACTATTGTAATAGACAAGAACTAAAATACATTGCCTTTTATTACAATAATTTCACAAGTAAACTGGAATCCAAATACTACTGGTTTTGAAAATGGCTCATGTTTTGCACTAAGCTATCTGAAATTATTACTGAACGTTTATGTGGCATCTGCTAACAGAAGGTCAGTGTGTACCTGCAGTAACACCGCAGAAGGCCTGATCTGCTTCGGTGTTTTCTGTGCTAAGTCCGGAGACAAATCTTCTTCAGACACGTTGCTGTTGGTGCCAACTAGGTTTTTAATAGGTAGTGCCATGCTAACCTTTCTAGTAGATGAAATGTGTTCTAGTAGATATTCTCAATCCCTTTGGAGATGGTAACATGGTCCGAAGACTTTTTTAGAGTCATTTAAAATGTTTCCTTAATGAACCTTGAAACAGTTTTGTTAATGCAAAACTTTAAGCTTTTAGAGTTATTCTCTCATTCCCCATAGGAAAAATTAATGACGTTTTGGCAAGCTGTTCCCTGTTCTTATGCAAGATATTCTCTTATGCTGCAGGTTGTAGGGGCAGGGTTTGACAGGTATGCCCTAATTTCACCGTTTATGCTTGTGGCATTCACTAAAATAGCAAACTTGAATAGCAGTTACTAAACCTTTTCAAGTGAATAATGTTCACTTATGACAGCTTTACTCAAGAGAAAATGGAGATATGTTTTCTGGGAAACTGTTCTGTCTTTCTGACTGGTTGGTACCGAATACAGTGTCGAACTAATTCAGCATCGGTCTTAATTTGCTGCATATTATATGGTATTTAGATGGATATTTTGGATTTCCAGTATTTGAAGTGCTTCCCATAAATAAAGACAAATAGTGAGGTATTGGAATTTTAAAGAGGAGATACCAGGAGAATAGCTTCTACTCATACATTTTCTTTCATTCTAGACACATTTCCAAAAATGTGAAATGTTAACTTCAAAATAGACTTTGATATGCTGTATTTAAGGAAAGAGATTTACTGATTTCTTGCTTTTTCTTTCTACAGCTAGTTGATGTGGAAAAATGGGTATGTGATTCTGTCTTTTATTCACTTGATCACAAATGTTTTGTGTTGCCACTGAGTCTAACTTGTCTGTTTTGATACCCTCTGTGTTCATGACCCTTCTTCAACTTGCACGGCTCAAAAAAAAGAGGCAAATACATGGTCACGTAGGATCTGGTCATTCCTGAATTGTCCTGTCAAATTTCATGCTACGACAATGACTTTTCTCTCTTCTAATTTGATCGTGTAATTATGTAATACAAACATATGATTATTGCCTGTCAGTTTTGAGCCTTGCTGTCTAATGTTATTACTCCATTCTGTAACCCACCCTGTCTTTTCCAGTATAGACACTGTAACCTTAAAGTGCATGACAGTAAGATAACTAATACTGATAAATAATGTGTGACACCGTACCTAGCTGCAAATAGTATACATATGAAATATTTAATGATGGAGAACAGCTGCTACAGAATAAAAAAAATCATTAATAGATCATAGCAAATTCAGTCAAAGCACAGTTCTCTGCTGAATGTGTTAAGACCTTTCCTAATGTGTCTGTGTATACCATGCATATTTGTTTGGGCATCTGATACAACTTTCCTATACGGGACATATTTTTGTATGTTTTTCTCCAATGTAATCTCTAACATCTGCATATGTACGAGTTAGTGGTTGTAAAAGTGTGTGTAGAATTGTTTGTTCACATTTAAAATGTTAGAAACCTCTCTGAAAGCCTGGACCATAATAGGCCTCCTTGATTTTTTTAATACTTAATTTGAGCTGCACATGACCAGAAACAACCTCAAGACATCCTTCCTTTGGCATATGACCAAATAACATGGCAGAGCACTGGTTTCACTTTGTTTCAACCAGACGTTACAGAATTTTAATTTGTGATTATTACATGCTTATAGTAAGTAGCGACTCAAGTTATACCTTGCTTGACACTCCTGTAGGTAAGTACATTGTTTAAATGGTGGCTTAGGCTTCTCACCACCCTTTCTGCTCATGTATTCCCAACTATCTGTCATGTGACATATATATGTAGATTTTTTTATAATATTTATTAAACAATAACTGTAGTTAAGTATTAATTTTAGCTAATTGTATCGGTATGGCAATATTATCTGTATTCTGTGAATCTGATATTTGTGACAACCAGCACATTTTTATATAGATTGTTTTGGAATGTTTTTAAGCCATACCCATGGTCAGGTTATTTTCTCATTTTGTTCACCTGTTTAATTACAGGTGAGAGGTGTTGGTTCTAAATCTTCAGGTTCTGTGTTTTTATTCCTTTGAATTTTGCTGTAAAGAGAAAAACAGCAATAAAAAGGAAGTTCAGTAGTATACAGGCACCTGACCTCATAGTTCGTGAGGCATGAAAAATTGTAAGCCTGAAGTTTATTGGTTACACTCTGACATGGCTTGGTTTTGACTGAAGGATTCAATGAGTGTGTTCTTGGAAGAACTGTTTTTTGGTGGGGTTTTGTTTGTTTGTTTTTTGTTTGGTTTTATGCATGTGTTCAGTTATGTCTATGTATGTGGACACCTTGAGCCCAAGCCCAGAGTCTAAGTTAGACAAGCTTCATGTCAAATTAATGACCAAGTTAGGAACTGGACCTTACTGCAAGCAGTTCCATGCTGTTCAAAGGATAAGCTGAAGTCATCCACTTCTGAGCTGTTCCAGCCTGTAAATTGTGCTAACCAGAATTTTGGAGGGAATTACTCCAGGGCTGCTGTGTTTCTGGTGCTTTTGTTCCAAAATCTTTATTCTATTGTAAGGCATGTGGTGGCTGTTGAAGCTAGGAGAGAATTAAATGGGCTTAAGCTATTCCTCGAACCTTTGGCTTTTTCCTTTTGTCTCTCAGCAGCTGTGACTGTGAGGGTTTGGAGGTCTGCTTCGGTGCAGAATCGAACAGATTAAAGACATTTTGTCAAACCTAAAAGCTAATGGAAGTAAAGCTTACCTTTTCAGTCCCATCCCCCATTTCATATTTCCAAATGGCTTTTCTGCCTTTAATTAAACTACCATGGGGAGAAAATGCCAACATTTGACAGAGGGATTTACTAAATTTCAAGTTAGAAGTTAGAAGACACTGAAGAAGTTAGAAGAATGGAAGTTAGAAGACACTGAATGTATCTTATTTAGGAGAAAATAACAGTAATGAAATAAGCTGAAATTGAATAATGCATAATGAAGGGAATTCCTTTCAATCTACTTGTCATATTTTCGCTTTTAATATGTTTATGAAATACGGGAAACATGTTTTAAAGTGTCTGTTGCTGTGAATTAGCAGCTACTGATGTTTGTTTGCAGATTTGAGATTTCAAAATGGATTTTGTGTACCTTTAGGGTTTGATTTTAAAAGGACTTATGTTCTTATGGAAGCACCTGAATGTCTGTCTTGCCTTTCAGAATGACTGCTTAGCACTCTGACAGAATTCAGGGTAAGGAGTAGGAATTTTCTAGAGCATCTATGATTTCCAAAACCTGGCCTTTTTTACGCATTTGCCTGCATATAGATGGTAAATTATTTTGGAAATTTGGCATTAAAGAACCATCAAGAATTACTGTTTTCAAAACAGATTACTCTGAAGAGCTTTTTACCTGAAGACAAACAGAGCATACTGTTTTTTAAATTTACATTGCAAGGGATAAGTATTTTCATCCTTACCCTGGCTAATGGCAAAGCTGCACTAGCTATAACATTGTAGGATTGTCTGGAACTTAAACTGATAGAAGAACCTCTTCTGCAGAAGGCAATGGTAAATCTTTTTTTCTTCCCCACAAACAGTTATTGTGTTAGCTCAGTTTTATGCCACTAGTAAAGCTAATTTTCAGTTTCTCTGGAGAAAAGAAACTTGCAGGGTAAGGATTCACACTTTAGACACTTTTCAAAAGAATTGCTTTCATTACAGAGACTTCTCAGAAGTAGTGAATACATTCTGGCTTTGAGGATAGTGTAGACTGGAAAAATGTAACAAGGGATTTTGGCTAGAGGAAGCAAGCTAGGGTTGTTGTAGAGTTTGCAGTGTGCTGAAAACCAGAGCTTCATCAATATGTCTTCAGTGCCATTATAATAATTGCACATCTATGCAAAAAAAAAAAACAAAACAAAAAAAGGTGTGATTTTCAGTCGTTAACTGAATTATCTAAGGACTTGATTTTTTTTCTTTTGAGAATTTTTTGTTCACACTTAGTTAATTTACTTAAATATAGATTTATTTGTCAGATTACTGTGGTGGGAAATTATGCTAATTGAGCACAAATATTTGATCCCCAGCTTAAAGAAATTCCATTCAGTTTTTAGCTATACACTGCGGAGGTGACTCGATGTGGGAAATAGTATCGGCAGTGTTAATGTAGGATCAATCAGTTATTCTCACACAG
This sequence comes from Falco naumanni, assembly GCF_017639655.2. Classification (NCBI taxonomy): domain Eukaryota; kingdom Metazoa; phylum Chordata; class Aves; order Falconiformes; family Falconidae; genus Falco; species Falco naumanni. Next base: position 83,238,886 of record NC_054059.1, read on the forward strand.
ATCTTGAGGGAAAATGGGAGGATGTAGCGCTTGTATGATGTTAAAATGAACAATCATATTGATATGGAGTGATGATGGAAATACTGCTTGTAATGTCATTCCTACAGCTATGGTTTCAACCACATCTGCACATCCATCCTTAGTGTACTGTATGTTGTAGCAGATGCTAATTGCAGCCCAAGTCTAATTCACATCATCTAGAGAAAGTCAGAGAAATGTTTTTTCTAAGTACACTTTTTCTTTCCAGAAGAAATCTGTGTGCAAATCTGAATGAAACTTATTTTAATAGAATAGTAGCATTTCTAGTTGTATACTAGGATTCCTTTGGTATTTCTCCTTCAGTCCATTTTATAGATCTGATAACTTCAAGCTGTGCTCTATGTATCAATAGTAATTACTGTGAATTGCAGCAAACTGTGTACTTTCAGTTTACTTGTTTTCAATACTTCTTGATTAGGTTAGTGTAAAGATCTGATATTTCTGTGTAAACAAACACAATACTGAAAGGATAGTATGAAATATATAGTCATGAGATAATCTCTAAATTAAAATGATTTTAAAACTAATCTTGGCAACTTTGCTATCAAGAATTCCAAGGAAATAGCATTACCGTTTTGCTCTTTTCATCTAGCCAGAGTGCCCAAGAATTAAGGTAAGATTATGATGTTAGAAAGTGTTTGAACAATCGTAGTAAGTGACACACTACCTAAAGCTGTCCAAGGAGCCAAATAATATAATAGCCCCAAACAGCTGTAAATATTTACATTAACAACACATCCTTACTGTCCTCAGGTAAAGCTCCAACAGATTTTAGATTTTCTGCATTTGTTTATTTATTTATTTAGAGAGAGAATGGTTAGGATGATGGATAGAATGATGTTGTGCACCTCAAACTTCATAATTTGAAGTCCTGCAAAAATATTTTAATTTTTCTTTCTTGGTTTGTTTTGGCTTGGGTTGGTAGGGTTTTTTTTGTCTTGGTTTTTTTGTGGTGGATTTTTTTTTAATGTTGAGTCATTACCATACAGGTAATCTGGCTGCTGAGTGCTGAGTTTAGTTCCTCCACAAGGATGATACTCCTGTGACACTAAGCACTCACATAGGCACTTGTACCCAAAAGATCAGGTACCATATGCAGCTGAAGTTGTAAATCAGTGGAATATGATCAACCAGTTGTTGGTTACATTCAATTACCAGTCCTGCTTCTCAGAGTAGCTGTTGAGAAAATTAGATGCTAGAGAAACAGGTGCACGTAAAACTTGCAGATTCTGATTTCTTGAACAAGTGAATTCTGAAGGTGACATGGTATTTTCTATGCATTTAGTCCTCAAATCTACATTGATTTCAATAGGGTAGGATTTAACAGAGACACTTATTTGCAGTCCAGAAGTGCATCAGAAGTGAAATTATTACCTTGCTTCTGAATGCTCAGTAGGCAACCTCCAGTGGATTCTTGAATATCAGTATCTGATACAACGTAGGTGTTCTGTTCTTAGTTTGTAACAGGTCAGCTCTTCAGATACTGGAAGTGCTTTCGGTGTTTATGCCGTAGACAGTGTAAGGTTAGCAAGTTATTTAGACTCCTAATTATAATCAAGGCAGAGAAACAAACATTTCTAGTGCGTAGTTGCTCACATCCTACAGAAAATGTCAGTTTGATAAATTATATGAATTGCATTCTAGAAATGGCTGTCTCTTCTCTGACTGTAAAGTCTACACAACTAGTGGAAGTCTGCATAGGGCAGATAAATCTCATCTCATTCTTAATAAGTCTTAAGACTGACTTTTTTTTAATAGTGTTTCACCCTGGATATTGCATGTATCTATGTTGTTTTTTAGGGTGTGTAGAATGCCACATCTCGAATATAAATGTGACTAAGCTCTGCTATAAGCAGTGCCGCTCCACTGATGGAGTGGGAGCTTTGTGTATAACTATCATGTCACCACAATTTGATCTCTTCTTTTAGCTGAGTTAGTGTTGAAGTGTACAACAGTTATTTATTATACTTGGTGATTGTATTGGTCTGTCTTTTTCTCACTTCAACACTTTGGTTTTAATGTTTGGCAAACAGTACGTTTCAAGAGCAATGGATGTGCTGGGGTTTAACCCAGCAGGCAGTTAAACACAGTAAAACCCGCAGCTGCTCCGTCATTCCTGTCCTTCAGTGGGATGGGGGAGAGAATTGGAGTAACATTTGTGGGTTGAGATAAAGACAGTTTAATAGAAAAGAAAAGGAAGAGATAATAATAATAATAATAATAGAATTAGAATATACAAAAGAAGTGATGCACAATACAATTGCTCACCACCTGCTGACTGGTGCCCAGCAGGTTCCTGAGCAGCAACCCCCGGCCAGCTTTCCCCCCAGTTTGTATACCGAGCATGATGTCACATGGTATGGAAAATCACTTGAGTCAGTTGGGATCAGCTGTCCTGGCTGTGTCCCCTCCCAGCTTCTTGTGCCCCCCACCCACTCACTGGTGGGGTGGTTCGAGAAGCGCAGAAGTCTTTAACTTAGTGTAAACACTGTTTAGCAACAATTAAAACATCAGTGTGTTATCAGCATTATTCTCATCCTGAATCCAAAGCACAGCACTGGACCAGCTACTAGGAAGAAAATTAATTCTATTCTAGCTGAAACCAGGACAATACCCACCCGTTATTCTATACCATTTACATCATGCCCAGGTCCCACACTTTCCAATATATTCTTTCCTGTCTTTTGTTATATACACACATATATCATTCCCTTTGTCTATGAGCCATCCCTCTAAAATGTCCATTCAGTTAATTTAGTCCATGACTTTAGGCTCTGTCTGTCATAGTAGTTCTTCAGGGCTGTAGAGTTGGTGTGTGGTGTTGCATTGTTGCATGCTGAAGCCAGTTCTGGTTCTATCATTGCTGCATTTTGCCCATTTTCGTCGGAATTAATTCTTCATTAATCTAGGCAATTTTTACTGTAATACCATTGATATGGCGTATAGCAACTATAGTAGTGATGACATACAATATTATATAGCAATTAACATCATACAGTTCAAATCTTTGGCTATTCTCACCCAGAATCAACGCTCCTTGAGGTATACATTGGACTTCCCCCATCCTTCCACTTTATCCAGTAAGTGCACCCAGGTCCTTGAGCAAAAGCAATCCCATGGATGGATTTGCCTTTGCCTGAAGCAAAGGGTGAGCGAGTCTTGCTGGTCACTCCTTGGCTTTCCAGTTGACAGACCAGCTTATGGATGGGAATTGGAGAGTCTCGGCTGGTGTGGCAGTGCTGCCGGTGCAGCGTTGTGTTAGCGATTGGCACCTCTTCTTAGCAATTCAGCAGCCCCACAGTTGAAGGGTTGTCTGAGAGACTGGCAAGATAGACAGCTGCTTAATTTCCTCCATCTCCAAGGCAGCTATATTGAAAGCCCACCAGTACCCTTTTGGGTCCTTGAAATGCCAAGGATGCACGGAGCTTCTGGGCCAGTCACTACGAGGCGCTTTTGCCACTCGTTCCCAGTTCAGGCTCACTTCAGCCTCCAATACAGTTAGCTGTTGGGATCCCAGTTGTTCCAGAAATACAGATGAGTCCTGCCCCTTTGTAGCTTCATGGCATTAGGGTATGCTGTGCACTGGTGTCTGCTAGACCCACTTCTGTGGGTCTGATCTGTCAGGCCACTGAATCCACCCACTCCAGTAAAACCAGTTGTCCCTTTTCTCTATGTGGCTGGATGCAGGGCCCCTCTACTCCTGCTCATAGTATTTGCTACTTGTAAATATGAATCAGAAAGTCCCCTCATCAAGATCAGGAGTAAGATCAGCCCTTCTGCTCTGTCTGGGGAAATTCCCAGTGGAGACTGGAGCAGCAGTTTCCCTGGAAGAACCCCCTTTTGTGATTGTTTTTCCTTGCAACTCACATACATGTGTCTCTAGGGTCAAGGTGGATTTTTTTTCCGTTCCATTTCCTCATGTCCTCTCTGTAGTCATGCAGGTAAAACCATGGTGTGTACCCACTATATCCTCTTTCTTGGGCGGAAGAGCACTTATACCTAATACCTGAAATAGTGGTCCAAACAGGTGGGGAGTAGGATCTATCCTCTTTGTGTTGCTGGACCAATTTCTCCACAGCCAAGATGAGGGAGGAAGAGAGACTTCCTTTGTATTGCCAGAGTTGGCCAGCCAATTCATCCATCGTTTGTGCCTCTCCATTTTTCCAGGTCATTACTGCCAATAAGTTGGCATATGATGATGGTGCACTCTAAAAATTTCCTCCATGTGGGTTGTGTGCACCTCACTTCATCTGGATCTTTGGGTAACTGCTTGTTACCCAGGCCATTGTAAATCACCTCCAGCATGGTTAATCCCCTTAGGTATTGCATACCTTTCTCGATGGTCTTCCACTTGCTTGGGTGACATATAACATCTTCCTTGAAGGGATAACTTTCCTTCACACCTCACAGCAGTTGCGTCCAGTGTCTGAGGTCTTGTGCCCCTTTTCCAACCACCTTGTCAATGCCCCCTTCCCTAAAAAGGGATCCCAGCTGTTTGGCTTCCTGACCTTCTAATTCTAGGCTACTGGCCCCGTTACCCCAACATTGGAGCAGCCAGGTGACAATGTGCTTGCCTGGGCAACAGCTGAAATCCTTTTGTGTATCTCCCAGCTCAGTCAGGGATAGGGATTGGGTAGTTATCACCTGGTTTATGAGTTCTGCCTCTTCCTCCTCCCCGATCAGCGGCCACCTCTCTTCCTCCTCTGGTTCTTGTTTATAATCCTGCCTCAGAGTAGTCTGCCTTGTCCACTTCTTTTTCCTGCTTCTTTTTAGAAGAAGCTCCTTTTATCTCTTATTAAACAAGCTGTCTTCCACTTCCAATATTTCTTCTTGTATATAGGAGCGACTGAACCCAGCATGGGCTGGTTCTTTGGTTCAGCTGCAGTGCCTGTCGCTGGGGCTGGAGGAGATGCTGTGCCTGTCGTTTTGTCATCAGATCCCTCTTCCCCTTGAGGGTCCTGAATAGAGTTGAGCAGGGCCTGGTAGGTATGGGCCAGGCCCCAGGACACTGCACTGGTTTGAGTCTCTGGAATTGCCAGGGTGACAGTATAATTTTTCCAAATATTTTACTAGTTTTTCAGGATTCCGCTGAATTTCTGGTGAAATTCCAAGATGTTGGAGGTGACTGCTGGCCCTAGGCACTTGCCTGTACTATCCCACACACCCTGCCACTCATAACTATCGAACCTCGGGGCAGACCTCTGGGTAGAATTCTTAAAAGACTTCTTTAACCCTAAACAAGACTGAAACAAATTCAGGAGACATAGCAATTGGAAGATGCTGGCTTGAACATCCTGTAGCTATTCGAAATTCTCAAGAGCTGTTGTAGTTAGCTTAGAGGAGAAGCAGAAGATGGAGGAGGGTCTTTCCCCCATAAATTGGCTCTCCCAGGAGAAAAGGTAGAAGATGTAATTATTAATAGTTTCCAATAGATGGCTCCCCAAGGACGGGGATGATGGCAATGCTGAGCACAAATACCAGAGAAAGTCTCACAACAACCAGTTTTATCGTATCATAAGCCAGTGTTACAACAAAACTGTAACCTTAACCCAGCCCCTAGAGGTGATAGGCAGTACAACATGGAACACAGACAAGTGAGGTGTTACATGACGCAACTCTGAGAACATACACAAAACCTCTGAGAGCAAATAAACCAACATTGTGACCAGTGATTATTAAACTAATATAATGCATGCTTATAAAAAAATTTGTTTTAACGTGCTCTGGTCAGATCTGTCGGTATCTCAACCCTTCACGCCCCACACTGGGCACCAAAAAGGACTGTTGCGATTTAACCCAGCAGGCAGTTAAGCACCACACAGCTGCTCACTCACTCCCCTTGCATCCCCCTTAGTGGGATGGGGTAGAGAATTGTGGAAAAAAGTAAAATTCATGGGGTAATATAAAGACAGTTTTACAATTATTTTCTCTTCTTTTTCTGTCCTATTAAAGAATAAGAATATACAAAAGAAGTGATGCACAATACAATTGCTCACTACCCGCTGACTGATGCCCAGCAGGTTCCTAAGCAGCAGCCCCCGGCCAGGTTTCCCCCCAGTTTATATACTGAGCATGATGTCACATGGTATGGAATATCTCTGGGGTCAGTTGGGGTCAGCTGTCCCGGCTGTGTCCCCTCCCAGCTTCTTGTGCCCCCCACCCACTCACTGGTGGGGTGGTTCGAGAAGCGCAGAAGTCTTTAACTTAGTGTAAACACTGTTTAGCAACAATTAAAACATCAGTGTGTTATCAGCATTATTCTCATCCTAAATCCAAAGCACAGCACTGGACCAGCTACTAGGAAGAAATTTAACTCTGTCCCAGCAAAATCAGGACAGGGTGTTAGAATGACATTAAGAAATAAAGTTATAGGTCTGTTCTATCTGTTGAATTTTTAAGTACACGTTCTGAATTGCTAATGTTAGTCCACAAAGTCACATGCACTGTTGTGCTGTGGCACAGAGAGCAAGAGTGAAGGAGCAGAAAGTTCTTCTGCAAAGGGTGAGTTTGAGAAATGTCTTGTGTAAGAATCTATTGCCTACCTGAAGTGTGTAATTTCTATTAGTTTGCCTCAGGGTGTTGGGGTTTTTTTTGGTGGGGTTTTTTTTGTGTGTGTGTGTGTGTGGTGTTTTTCAAAGTGAGCATTCTCCTTTGGCTAAGGAGGAATTTGGTCTAAAAACCTTGGAGAACTTGCTTGCAGAGGGGTGTGATGGGAATATCTGGAACTCTCTGCCCCATCCATTTGCTGGTAGCTGGGGCTGTCCCAGTTCATGGCACGTAACTTCTCAGGCTTGGCTTGAAGTTTCACAGGGGCATTTCTTCATGTTTGTGGACATAGCGTGCTTTTAAGTGTTTGCCATGAAGAGAAAACATTTTTACAGCAATTTATTTTCAGAATATTTTCCCCCTGGTGGTTTTGAAGCAGTAGGTGTTCAGACTTCTCTCACCCACTGTTGTCTTTCACGTTTTCTAGCTTGAGGGGGATCGTTCATGGCACTTTCTAAGAACTGTAAATCATCTTCCACGTTATTAAGGAATCAGAGTAACTGTAAATAACATGATATGACAGATCCGGACAGATGACAGTTGTTTCTCTCTCATTTGTTACAATTCATTTAATATGTCGACTGAAGAGAAGGAATTGTTAAATTAGGTCTTCCAAAAAATGCAGCACAAAAAGCTGCTTAATCATTTTAATAATCAAGGGAAGAGATAAACTATTCACTTCAATTTGAAGCTAGTTAAGAGATTACAACCAAGCAGTTACATAAATTGTCAAGAAGAGAACCAGAAGGTTTCACAGAAGGACTGTTTTTTAATGTACTTGTAATACAGAAAAGCAGTGGGGTTGCATAGTTCTCAGAATAAAATTTCATAGGTGAATGACAGCTAGAAGAGACTGCGGTCTTTGAAGGATCTAATCTTGATCAACTGACAGCTTGATGGCACATGAAAGTCAGTACTGACAAATACAGGGAAGGTTATGTTAGAATTAATCATGTGATTTATGTTTTATATTAATGAATTTGCACTCATACTCCACTGTTGGATAGCTCAGCAAAGACTTCTGGTTAGTTTCTGGAGCCACACCATAAAAGCAAACTGAATATTGGAGTGACAAAAAATGGGATGAATAATAATGCCAGAATGATCATACTGTCACAAATGAACATGTCGTTTACATCCTTGCTTTATGGGGATGGTGGACAAGGTGCGTGACCTTCAGTTTTGGTCAGTTTGTTTCCAAATGTCTAATTACAAAATAGACCTAGAAGACTTTTAAAGGGGAGAAGTCTGAATACTTTGAGATCGTTAGATGATACTTTTTTTCTTTTTTATTCTTTTTCTTTTTTTTTTTTAAACTAGAACATCTTGTACATCTACAGAGAACAGACACCTCTGTTTTAAAAGCATGTATGAAACGAAAGCACCCAGACTTGCTTGGAAGCTCTCCAGTTAGTGTCTTTTCATGTGGGATAGAGCCAAACTTCAGTCCTCAGCTTCAGACTTGGTGATATCAAAACATGAAATGATGAGGGCAGAAGAGGAAAAGGTGGCCATAGAACTCTCACAAAGAAAACCAAACCACTGCCTGTAACGTAACATATCATTCTCCTTTTATCCTTGAGAAACCTCCATGAAAATAAACCTAAAAATTTCCATAGTCTTCCGACATCAGTCATGTGACACTGATTTTAACCACTGCATGAAATATTAGTAACGTTTTCATTTTCTTAATGTATTGCACATTTATGTATGATATGTTACTACAACAGTGGTGTTGCTCTCCAGTACTGCACTTTGAATGCAAGACTTTACAACTCGCATTGTACCTAGTTAGACACTATCTGCAGAGCAAGTTTATGATCAGGTGTAGCTCCTGCTTTACCTATACTGTGTTTTATCTTCAATCAGTAAGTATTTAATGTGCTATGCTATTTAAAGTAAAAAAAAAAAATCTGAGAAAACTATTGCATAAAAAAAAAAGATGAAGCCTTGTTCTGAGCAGCTGTTTTGCTTCCTAGCATAAAGCTATAATTATGCTAATTGCAATGATAAATGTTCCTTTTAAATGTGGTTTGCAGCTCTGTGTATCCCACTCACTTTTTCAGGGAAAACAATCCCATTTTTAAGCACCTGAAAGCAAATATTCATTTCACATTTTCTCTTTTTTTCCCCTTCTCATGGCTCTACAGAAATTTATGATGAAGGTAAGCAAGTTAAACATTTGGTATTATACTTTCTGTGAATTCCTACAATTTAATTTAAATCATTACTTTATTTTTAACATCAGCATCATACTTGCCTTCACTAAAGTAGCATGTACTGAATTTTTTACAAATCTGGATTTAGAAACCACAGTGACTCTAGCTTGGAGTGGGGTTATGGTTTATTTGGATCATGAAGGACCAAAGGCAGGTACCCTTGTGGAAAGAGGACTCTGGGCTGGCTTCTCTAATTCTCAATTCACCCTTACCCTTTCACTGAGAGTGTAACACCATCTGGTAAATAAGAAATCTTGAGGCAATGAATAAATAACAAAATTTGAAGTAAAACGTTTGAGCTTTTTGGAAAGCAGGGACAGCACAGTGTTCTGTGGCAAGGATGCTGCTGTGATGGTGTGGTGTCTCAGTGGGCTGGGAGTCACTGGCCCTTCACTGCCACAAGTCAGTAAGCATGTGCAGGAGCTCTACTTCTCAGTGCTTTTATTATTTTTTTATTATTATTATTTAAGATTGTGACAAGGCACTTGGTCAACCTCCAAACGTTTTGAGTAACTGACGTTTGAATAATTTACTGTGATAGCCAAGATGTGTTGGTTATCCATTTCCTACTTTTCCCTTCAATTATCAATGTCTATTCCCAATTAATCTAAAATTATTTGTTTACTGATTTTCATCCCCTAGGAGTTTGTTGTTCTATGGTATGGTCTCTCCAAAGGGGAGGAATTCTAGGCTAGATAAGCAGTGCTATTTTAAGGGCTGAATTTAGTGATGTCAGAGGAATTTTCTTATCGTGACTCCTCTGCTGATCCATCTTTTCTTCCCACTTGGCTGTCTGCTTTATTCTTTATCTGTGACTTTCTTTCTCAAGTGATAAGGATGATTCACATTCCTTGTATCATACAGCAACAGAAAAAGCTGAGGCACAATCCTTAACCTGTGAAAAATGCCACCCTCCTCCACTTATTTAGCTGTAGAACAACCAGGAAGATTTTTATTAATTCCTTCTATCTCCTATGCGGTGAAGGAGGAGGAGTATGGGGGAAGAGAAATCTTCACTAGGCTAAGGGAGAAATCAATATATTTTATCCTCTTGGGCATTTTTTTTTTCCAAACCACTGAAAGTGCTTGAAAGTCAGAGTTTGTAATGCAAGTATTGCCTCAGCCATAAATATAAATGTTTGTTTTACATAGGAGGCTGGAACCAGATAATCAATATTATTTGTTCTTGATTTATTTTAACTGCTGTATCTGCTTTTCATTGGTGTGAAGTTACCCATTGCTGGGAAAGTGATAACATAAATGTAGTGTTGGAAATATTAATTGTGAGGTATATTTGAAATGTTTCTAATTATGCGGCTGTTTATTCTGCCTTCTGACAGGTCAATATCAGTAAAACTGGGATCACTTAGCATGGTGCTGGTGCAAATACTTATCATCATTACCAATGACTCCAATCTTTTTAGTATAGGTACTAAAGTATCTCTGTGTTTTTAACTGAATAAGGCATGCTCATGACTTTTACTGGCCAGTTGATTTTTTTCAGGTTCAGATGTGATATTTATATAAAGCATAATTACGCATTGTAATAGAGTTTGTAAAGCAAGCCATCCTTAGAAAACCTATAGTTTAGCTAAACTTTTTTTCTGTATTTGGCTGGGCGTGACACAAAGTAGGAAGTAACATGCTGATCATGTGAATGAAAGAAGGGGTTTTTTGTTTCTTTTTTCCTTTTTTTTGGTTGTTGTTTGGGGGTCACAGTGGCCATCATTATCTAAGAGTAGGTACTAGCAGAGTCATCAGTCATACTAATCTCCATACCTGAATTTTTGTAGCACTTCCTGTGTTGTAGTGAAATCCATGAAAAGACAATCAACTAAATAGTGATTTAAGTCAGGTGTAAAGACTAGGAAGTTGGTAGGTTCAATTTCCAGTTTGTTATTCCATTGTAACATGGTATATGGGCTACAGTAGGACAACTGAAGATGTTTTAGACTGGTTTGAATTTGCCATTTGCTGTCACTGTTTTTTGATACGAGCGGGGTGAAGGAATATAAACCACAGTGCCATGTGTCAGTGGATGGATTTACCTTGCCTCGAAATGCTGTGCTGCAACTAAACACTGTGGGTTTGGTGCCCAGCCTGGAAATGGCAGCCCAAGAGCACAGTAATTGTGGAAGGGTCTTGTTAGCATTTTGGGGTTTTGGTAGAAGAATTCAAGGTGTATGGGTGTGGAATGCTGTTACTTTGGAAAAGAAATTCTGTCGGTTTTGTGTCAATTTGTAAAGAAAATGGAGACTTCTGTGAGCAAGAAGAGCATGTAAAACTCCTTGGCTCACACTCTGTAGCTTTGTTTGCAGTCTTTACTGCTTGATGCATTTTCAAGTTCTCTGATTTTGCTGGAGATGTAATTTCCCAGTATTGCTATTCCATGTGCCAATTGTTTAGTTTTGCCTGGCTAATCTTGTCTCACAAACCTTCTAGCTCTGTTCCAGGGTTACTTCACAAGTTCTGCAGTGACTCAGCCTGTTTCCTCACGTTCTGTTTTCACCACTGCTTGGGGTTTTCTGGACTTTTTGGCTGGCATTCATCCCACAAGACTGAAATGCCTGACTTAGAGCCATGGGTATCCTAAGCTCCCTGTGTAACCACAAGCAGAAGCATAGGTGTCATTAAAGGGTTGCTCAGATTTTAGGTGGGCTGAATTACTGACCAAAAGTGCCTTTTTCTCTCCACTGGCTGTCTAATTGCCTTAGGCTAAATTAATCTGAATTTGTGTTTTATCATCAATAAATTCTTTTAGCTTTGCATAAGCCATTACTGACCATGCTGGTATTAAGATAACAAACTTTCCTGTGTTTTCCAGCTGGCTGTTGCCTAGTGTTAGAAAGAAGCTCTCTTTAGTCATCTGAAGTTGTGTTCAGCGTGAAAAAATTTAGACCATGATATAATTGTTGCAGAGTAAGAGGTCTCATTGAATGCATACCTGTGGTAGTCTCCAATTCTAGTCTTGTAGGATTGCATCATCACTGCTGTTTTTAGATAAATATTGGCCTCCCTCAGCATTGGTCTAGAACAGAATAAAAAAAAAATGTATTAATAGTGAAATCAATAGATGAATAGTTTTTACATTGCTATGGAAACACCATTTTGAGCATCCTCTCCAGAAATGGTTGTAGCATAATGCAAATATTTATGTGTAGAACCATAGTGAGATGGTTTTAGACTGGGATATCCTTCCCTCCTATTCCTCCCAGTTCCTTTTAGTGTTTTTCCCATTTCTTTCACTTCATTTCTAATTCTGCCATCATGGAGTTTTCCTTCTCCTGAGTGAAGACTCCAAAGCTTTCAAGATCTACATTTATTCTGCATCCTTTCAGTACTTTTCTTCCTATATTGCAGATTACTATATGGGAGCCTTTAATTTGCTTAAATGCAGGAAGCCCTGAAGAATTATATGTAAACAAAGCACATGTTCCCTTGTTGTGCACTCAAAGTTTTCATTCTAAAAAACTATCTCAGATTAAATACTTGTATTAGCCTGCTGGTTTAAAAACTTCCACCACCCTCTTGAAAAAGGCATTGGTGCCAACAGCTTTACATCTTGACACGGGTAGTTTGTGACTGGGAGCAACATAGTCCAGGGCATAAATACACTTTTACTCATAATACATGGTAGCTGATTTTTTTTTCTATGAAAATACTTCTGATCAGACCCACCTTTCCTATTTACCTTTCTCTTTCTAATGGATCAAAACCGCAGTTTCAGAATGTAATGACTGCTCCTGAATGGGAAATTTGACAGCCCCAATATGAGTCCCAGGGAAGGGACTTTGAGAAGTTCCATCACTGGAGGAGCTTGCACTTTGTTTATATATAATTTTTTAGAGGGTCCAATTTGCCAGTTGGTTTATTTCTGTGGTGGTGATGGTTTTATATTAAAAGGGTTCAAAGCAGGTAACTGTAGGATATTATGTTCTGTGTTTAATTATATACTTCTGCTTATACATTTAAACTAAGTATCTAGATTTAGAGATAGGAATTTTTTTTCTTCGTTCTGTACTTTTCTAACAGTATAAGTGCTAGAAATAAACTATGGAGCTTCATGAAACTTAGAACATACTTGTGGTGGCACATTTATATTTTCAGGTGTTTTTATGGAAGTATAGGTGTCCTCTGTTTGACATGGTGTTGCCTCCAGCATCTACTTTAAGTATATGATGGCCATCATTAGTGTGCTCCATTTTAATGAAGTATAAGTATTCAGTGTTTTAAAGGACATTGCTTTTTTCCAGTGTACATATTAAATAACCACTGAAAGTCATATTTGAAACTTTTAATGTTAACTTGCAGTATTTGCCTTGGAAAACATTTGTGAAGAAAAACAGGGAACATGTTGCTGCTTTTACTGTACAGCTGCTCTCACATGTCAAAAAAAATTCAGTGCCATGAAAAAAATTGTCAAATATTATTTTAGAAACCCATTCGGAGCAATACTGAGTGGTCCTAAGTTCCATCTAGACTCTTTGGGCTGGTGTTTCCTATGGCTGGGTCTGGGGCACAGAGGAAATACCAGGAGAGCAGCTGGTTGCAATTCGGTCATAATTTACCATTACTGTAAGTTATATGGATTGCATTTTTGAAGGACTTGCAACTGATGTCTTGTAGCTTATTATTTCACTCGATTTTGTTTTAATTTTTGTTTTTAAGTCCATCAAAACTATACTTACAGCCTAGTCTTTGTACTGTCATTTTCCCTATAACATGTACCACTAATTCCATTCTGCTGTTTTGGGTTCATCATGGAATGAGGCAGAAAAAGCCATTACATCCTTCTTAAAAACTCATTGTTGTCTCGTATGATTTTCTAGAGAGTACACTTCAGTTCCTGTGCTCCTTGTGACATTTTCAGTGTTATAAAATGGCTTTCATGGGTGACTAGAATTGTCCGAATAGGCATGTGCTAAATGCAAATGCTGTCAGGCTTTCTCGAACATTAGATTTCTGAATAATGACAACGTTAAAAAAACTTTATCTGTACATGCACAAAACACTGAAACAGTTATCATTTTTAAGTACATGTTAAAGATGTTTGTCTTTCTCTGGTACCTCTCTGAAGCTCATAGCTTTTTGCCTTTTCTTACATTTGGAGATTTTGGAGACCTGTGAAGAAAAGTCAGCAACAAAACTTTGGCATTTGCTTGCAGTAGAGTACTCATTGGTCTAAGAAATGTTTTCTCTAGTAGATATAAGGCTGTTCTCTTGAAAAGAATGGAAAGGTAATGGCTATTTGACTCTAAATCTCCTGGGATGCCAGAGGGATAGTCACTAATCTCTAAAAATTCTCATTGTAAGCGATGTTCCAGAAGCACAAATGGCTCCAAAACACTTGATCAGCGTCATCAGGATTAATTTCCTGCAGCTTCTTATATGCGGCCAGGAGTGTATCAATGCAGCCACAGACACAGCAGTGCAAGTGCTACTGTGTGAATTGTCAGTGGAATACCCCTTTTAATCTGTCAAGTAATTGCACGTCTGTACATATGACAGTTGTGTATATGCAAAATTGTACAGATGAAAAGGGGTTGCTGAGTCATGTGTAACATCTTACTGCAGGATTGGTACTCGCAGTAAAGCATATCCGTTGTTATTCAGTCTAATTCTAAATATTTCATGTTATGCTGCTTCCATCATTTGCACATTTTACTAGATTGTTTGTAGGTTGCAATTTCTAAGTTCTTTTTGGCATTTTAATCCTATTTAAAAACAAGGAAAATAACCGTTTCCTAATTTTAATTTATATTCCTCCTTTATTTTTGTTTCAAGATAACACCCTTTACATCAAATTACGCAGCTCAGATCTTTAAGTAGTCTGTTCTCATTGCCTGCTCTAACAATGCATTGAACTTGAAAGCTGTTCATGTATTTTGAATGCTAATTTCTTCAGCTCTAATTGTTGTTGTATTCTAAGTTGCCTTTGCTTCAGCAGTGGCTTTTGGGTGATGAGGTCACTCCAAATTAATCTTGTATTCCAACTGCAGAAATATTAGACTAGAGATGGACAGTTTATATGAAGTTTTCACAAGCAGTGTGAATTTGCCGTATATGCATTCAATCTCAATTTGTTCACTTTAGTTTTTACCAGTTCTGAAGGCTTTTCAAGTCTTATTCTAAATCCCAAATTCTTGGAGGATAAAATGAGAAGAGTTTTGCTTTTATATGTTTTATATTCCTGAATGGCATCGCTTGTAGAACTTCAATGGATAAATTGTTCTTTGAACAAAAATCTATTTTTGTTTTCCAGCCTGGTTTTATTCAAGGAACGTATTGTCCAACTTCGAAATTACTCCAAAAACAGGAAATTAAAAACATAAAGCAAACAAGACTGATGATAAATAATGGGTTGTTACAAACTTGCTTGCATTATAATGCCATTCATATATTTGTGCAAAAATATGTGGGCGTTATGTATTGAATTAGTCAGGACTGTGTCTTCCAGGAAGTCTCACTTGCAGTGTCTTGTGAAATGTTATTATTTGAATATTACTAGAAACTTGGTAAAACTTCAATGGCACACCTCATCTTGGAATGTTGCATTGTTGTCATAGAAGTCCAATTGATAACTTTTAAAATTATCTTTTTTTCTTTTTTTTTTTTTTTTTTTTTTAATAACACGTGGAATACAGTTCTCTGCAAGATTCTAGATAGGAATGGATTATTTTGAAAATTGGACTCTTTCAGTAGACAATCGTGGTACATCAGCTACTTACTATGCAATTTCTGGTATACAGATAAATGCTATTTAGTTATGAAATGAGCCTTTAAAATAGGAAATTAACTTATAGGTACGTACATATCCTAGAAGGCAGTTTCATAGTACCAGCTTTCTCTCCTAGCCTCTCCTCTATTTTTCTGTTTCATCTTTTCACTTTCCCTCCATGTGGATACCTTGATTATAATTGTCTTTCACACACCTTTAAGTGGAAAATGCTTGAAATGTTTTTTGCAATCATTTTTTTTTTTCTAAGAAACAGCAAGCTTGCTTGCATTGTCTTTAATGGGGAAAAATTGTTAAAAGGAGTTACTTTAATCCTTTTGGTAAAAATTATCTAAAAACCCACTCCTCCATTTTTCACAAAAACAATTGAAATTTTTCCTAGTTCCAACCCCTCTGAATTACCTGGTCAAGGAAACAAAACAAAACAAAAAACCCCAAACAAACAAAAAAAGAGGGATGGGTGGTGATAAAGCAAGCAAAACACTTGAAAATCTTGTTCCAGCACCCCTGCCATGGGTAGGGACACCTTCAGCCTGATTTGGTCGAAGGAACCACCATGGCAGGGTGGTTGGAACTAGATAATCTTTAAGGTCCCTTCGAACCCAAACTGTTCTATGATTCTATTAAATATTTCTGAGCCGATCTTTATCTTTTTCAGCTACAAATGGGCATTTAGAAAAATAGGTGCTAGACAGACAAATTAATACAGCCAAAACAAGGGCAAGGTAACATAGCTGTGATTTTGTTGATCATGCTATTCCTTTCGTTTTTTGTACAACAGGCAAAAAAATGTGTATGTTAGGTATCAAATTTACAACTAGTAACACAAAATAATTTTGGTAAAAATATTAATGAAATTTCAAACTTTTGTCCATGTCGGTGACTATACTGGTTGGGTACCTATGCCTGCTGTGTGGATAAAGCTTCCAGGCAAATCTGAAATGTAGGTGAGGAAGTATGTTCACAGCAGTTTTTCCCCTCTTCCCCGATGTGATGGGCAGCAGACATTCAGCGTTCATCCTTGGGACAGTGGACTTCACATCACCAAATGTCATGTTCTTTCCTTGTGCCTTTGGAAAAAGTGGTGATAGTGGTAGTTCAAAGTTAAATCCTCATGTCTTGCTATCAAGACTGTGTCTGCGACAAAGACCATGACTTTCATTCTTAATAAAAATTCATGTCATTCAGTCTTCCAGACAAGATTATTGAATGCGCCTCCCTGCTTTTTGTGCTACGCCATTTGTTGAAAATCAGAATGTACCTTGTATCCATCAAAATGCTCTTTTCAGTAAAGATAAAAGCAATAATTTTTTGTAGTTTCTTAAAAGCGCTAAAATTATTATTTTTTTGAACTGCTTTCTTTTTCACCACCTATTGCTTTTTTTTTTTTTTTTCTTTACCAAGTAACTCAAAGATCAACAAATATGCTAATGGATAAAAGACAAGGAAGGACAACCCGTAAATGAGGAGTGGAAATAATTGTGTGTTGTCATCCTAGCCATTCAGTTATGTTGATCTTCAGGACTGAAATGAAGCTGCCAGAGAGTTAACATAGTATGATTGTTCCCGATTTATTCTGTAATGAATCTAATGCTCCAGTCAAACAGAAGGTCAGCCTACTGTGATAAAAGAAAGGGTATAAATGCTGTATACAAGAGATTAAATTAGAATCCTAGATGAAAGAATGTTGCTGTTTATGGAGCTGCCGCATTTATAGACTCAAAAATGCGTATTTACTGATATTGTTTAAATAGTGTGATATGCATAATGTTAGGTGAGATAATTGTGTCAGAGGAATATGGACTTGTGCTCTTGGCATTGCCTTCTCTGACAGTCTCTGCTCCCAACCACCGTCAGTCAGCTGCTTCTCGGTCTGAGGAATTCATAAATCTTCAGCAGAAGTTGAAAAGTTGCTCACGTTTTAACAAGATTTGTTTATACTTTCATGAGTAGTTAAATTGATTGTAGATAAATAGAAACTGTAATTAATATATTGTGAAAAAAAATTATTGCAGTTTCTTGGGATAAAAGTGAATTTTATTATTTTCATTTTCTGTCACTCAAGATTTGTGCTGTGTTTCTGAAGAGGAACATTTACTCGGGCATGACTTCTAAATTTTCAGAACCCCCGAATCCTGTTGAGTTAGCTTGGATGTGTTTGAGCACTTACCTGGCCTGGCAGATAAAGAATTCTGGCTGAGTATTGAAACACTACGGGGCAAACAGCCTTGGAGGTTGTTGATCTTCAGTGTGGCTGATATATGATTGATAATTTCTGATAAAGGAGGGATGATGCTCCAGAAGCTCCTTCTGCACACCTTCTGTATAGAAAAGTATTTAATATGGAGAGAAAATCGCCAAATGTGGAGAGTTTTAACAATACCTAAGGGTGTAGAGGGTAGTGTGGCATGCATCAAAGCTGCTCTGCTCTAGAGCCTGCCTGCTTTCAGCCCAAGGAAGCATCTAGAACATATCTTATACCAAATAGGTGGTGGGACAAAGTATATGCTATTTTCCCTTAGCCAATTGAGCACTTTTATTAGAAAAAGTCAGTAGCTTCTAGGTTTGCCTGTCCAAGTTCTACCTTAGATCTGTCCCAAGGACTTAAAAGGTCAATATCTTAAGAGGCAATTAAAATTAGAGAACACATTCACAGAACTACCTTGAACTAATCCCTGAACAGTGTTTATCAGGAAATTGACTGCTCTGTCACAGGTTGTCCAGGATTGACGGAGATTTGTTTTTCACTTTTTCTTTCTCAAAAGGCCCCGTTTTATTACAACACGCCAGTATATCACTTCTCTTTATCTTTCAGTCTGCACAAGGTGGCGGTCATCGAACGCTACTCTATGGACATGCAATCTTGCTGCGCCATTCCTACAGCGGCATGGTATGTAACAGCAGTTGATGGCAGCAATGATTTCTCTTTTTTTGTATGAATGTTATCTTTGAAAGTGCCCGGACCATTGCTCTTTATTGATATCTGGAGAATTATTCACATCAAAGAGGCATTTCTCCCATGGTTAATGGAAAGCTCTGTGAAGGGTAGATGCTTGGAAATACCAAACCAAGGTGTTCATATCTGGGTAAGTGCTAAAACTAGGTCTGGCTCTGTAGTGATGACTTCTCTGTTCGTCAGTCTATTTTGAGTTGGTGATTTCTCATTGCTTTTCCCTTGGATATTGCATAAGCTGTGACTGAATCCACAGCTGGCATCTGGCTGACAACCTGAACATATGTTGGAGAGTGAGTGGAAAAGGAAATTCCTTCTTGCACATATTTTGGACAGAAGCCTTACTCTTCAATTCCCTGATGAATTACATGGGTTCCAAACTCCTTAACCACAAGGGAGGTTTCGTGGAGCTGAAATTTGATGCAACCAGCTCCTTTATTTTCACTCTCACTATCCCCATGTCAGTGGAAAGATAACCTGGATAGACTGAGAGGTTATTTTAAAACATCTATCTTTGTCAAGTCTCCTTGAGTGCCATTCAGTTTATCAGGCATATATATATATATATGTTCTTGATAGTAACTGGTGGGGATAATTTATGAACAGCTAATCCCGTGTTAGTAGGTTGATGGCTTTTTACATTTCACTGGATTATCAGGCATGAACAGAACTAGTAATGCATGCTTTTTTATTTTGATAGTATCTGTGCTGTCTCTCTACGTCTCGATCTTCAATGGATAAGCTGGCATTTGATGTAGGATTGCAAGAGGACACAACAGGTAAACACTAGTTCAAGTGACTGTGTAATGAAGAATATGTTCAGTCTAAAAATCGGGAGTAACCTGTAAGTACATGTAAATCACCTAAAAATTAAGACTATTTTAAGGACTACAGAAATAAAGCTTAATATTTATGTTTTCCACATTCAGTATCTTATCTTTACATTTTATAATAGATAATGTATTTTTGTTTCTAGGAGATGTAAACATGTCTATTGATAGTTAAGTGTAAATTTCTACATTGAATATAATTAAAGGAATATTTCCTTGTTGTTATTCCTGTAGAAACCTTCTGCTGAAAAATTTTTAAACTTGTATTATTTTGAATAAAGATTCTATTAAAGTTTTAGAACTGCTGTTGACATTTGTATATTTAAGACTGATATAGCTTCTTACAGTGCCATCAGTTTGGTGTAACTGTTCAATTAGAAATAATAACTTTGCTTGTTTTTTAAAGACTTGCTGTGGCTAGGAGTAATAACAGTAATAACAGCAACGATTGTACAATTCCAAGATCAAAGTTTGTTTTTTTTCTGAAAATCATACTTTTTGTTCAAGAAGTATATCTGAAAGCAAGGTTCATCATGGGAACAGAATTTGTGACTGTAATATTTATAAATATTCTGAGGAATTAGAGACACTAACGGTCAGTAGAAGTGGAAGGAACATAATTAAATTTGGGTTTATGAGATCTTTCAAATATTGTTTTAAGTTATATTGTAGATTATTATTTTATTGCCCTTATTGACGGGTTGCTCCATTTCTTTGTCCTAATTCTTGGTGGAAGATCCTTTGATGTCTTTCCCAGAACCTGGAATGAAGGTGACAGGGAAGCTCTTTAGCAAAAGCAGCCTGGACCAGGTTGCCTAGAAAGCACAGAGAGTTAGCTCCTTGTTCAGCTCTGGAATCACTGTTACAGAGGTCTTGCTGTCTTCTGCATAGGTGTATTATTTCCATTTGAGTTTCTGACAAGGTGGTGCTGGAATGATATCGGTTATTGAAAACGCATGGACACTTGGTTTACCCAACTGAAAACTGGGTCAGAACTTTAGGACTGAGATAAATGTGGAAGTAATACCAATAAGATGGGACATTTTCTTTCTAATTTCTTTCTCTGCCCCTATTCAATAATGATACAGGTGAGGCATGCTGGTGGACCATCCATCCTGCTTCCAAGCAACGATCAGAAGGAGAAAAAGTGCGTGTTGGAGATGATCTTATTTTAGTCAGTGTCTCTTCAGAGAGATATTTGGTAAGTTCTGTAAGAATATCTGTACGGTGCTTCCTCTACAGAAAAAACAGTTAATAAAATCTCGTTCACATGTCCATCTCCACAGAGGTATAGCTTAAGGTGTTTAAACTGGTATTTGATATCATTTTGCAAACCAAGACACTGATAGTCTGGAAGGTGTGTCATTGATATGTGACTATTAATTTGTGTTCATTTCAGTAATGGAATAGAAGTTGAAAAATTTATTGATGAAGAAAAATGAAAATATAGAAAAAATAAATCTGTCCAAATTATAAAATTGAGGTGTTTAGAGTCATTGTGAATCCCTGCACTTACACAGCAAGAGAGATGATGATGACTGCAGAGGCTGATTTTCCTCAACACGTGGCGTTAATACGTGTACTGCATCTTTCATGCAAAATAACAGCATACTAAAACCATATTTTAGTGCAGAAAGAAATGACACTAATCTATGTTCTTGAGATTTTAATCTCTGTATTATAGTCCTAAAATGGTTTAGAACTAGATTTTAATGAATAGTTATTAATCCTATTTCAGTTATATAGCTCTGGTTTGATAGTAAGAAGGAGCAAAGATTCAGCAAAGTAATTTGGCTTTTACATGAACTTACCCCCACGTTTTTATAAACAGATGTTTTTCCAGACTAAATTAAGAGCTTGTGAACTACATAGATTCACAATCAGGAAAATATTTGTGGGTTTTCTTAAGCTATCTACTCAGTAGTTATATTTGCACTGTGAATAAAGCAATGATACTTTTATGAAAATTCAAACAGTTGATGAAGACTAAAATTAACCAATTACCAACGAGTGAATATTTTTCATGAAAGCTGTCTCTCCATCTTAAATTGTTTGTCTTGATCCATTAGGCCATCTACAAAATAACTTCAAAGGATGTAACTTTGAAAACAATCACAGTGTTTTCATTTTAAGTGCAGTGTCATGTTATAGCCCCTATTTTCTGCAATGCTTAAGGAATGTAGCAACTGATACCTTTTCCAATGGTTAGGTCTGTGGAGACATGAAGATATTTTTATGAATCCACTTGGATGATGAGACCAAACAGGGTCTATTGAATCCAGTGAGGAATGCTTTTCCTGAGGGTGAGGAGTTCCTCAGATGGATCCCTTGAAAGAGAATATTGTTCAGCAGGATGCTGAGGGTTAGTGTTATGTACATTATGTGCTTACAGTTAAAACCATAGGAAAAGGTAAGTTTTCTATCAAACATTCTATGTCAATATGCTGGTAGGAATAGGGTTGGAATGTCACCTTTTTATATTGCAATATTACTCTGTGTTTTCAAGCAACTTGCTTATTCTCTCCAGATTAAGACAAATAGGTTAACAATCTTGGGGCAAAGACATGCATGTAAAAATAACAGGTGAATATAGAGTTTGTTCACAGGGCATGGCTTTTTCACGATGTAGTCAGAGCTTAGTTTAATTTGTATAATACAAGGGCAGAGCAGAACACTGTCAGCTTCATAAGTCAGTCTTCCATTTGTCAGAGCACAGCTTAATTACTTAATTTCTTTTTTCCCCTTTGTGACTTTATGATCTCAGTCAGTAGCT
The DNA here is from genome assembly GCF_017639655.2 of Falco naumanni. Taxonomy (NCBI): domain Eukaryota; kingdom Metazoa; phylum Chordata; class Aves; order Falconiformes; family Falconidae; genus Falco; species Falco naumanni. The sequence goes on from NC_054059.1 coordinate 83,260,982, forward strand.
TAGTGTTCAGACCTAATTTGGTTGGCAACTGCTATTAAGAAAATGTCAGGACTTTCCTATGGTTCCCCTTCCTGCTTTCCATTAAGAAGATTCTGGGACAGTTTGCTTTATTTTTTTCGGCTTGAAGAGTCATTTTTTTAATCGCAGTGAACAAGTGCTAAACCAGTAGGGAAATTAGTGTTAAAATTGTAAGCTGAAGGTCCGGGGATGTACATTTGGGCTGTCTGTTGACTCACAGCAATGTCCCTGGGCAAGTCATTCAGTTGCTCTGACTCTCATTAGCTCTACCTCTACAAAGGGATTTTGGATGCTTATTTTTCTGTGTAGAATTTCAGAGGAAGAGCACTAAGTGCTTGTGGCATTACATGGTGTGCGAGTTGCGCTACTGCCAGGTCCTTCAGAGAGGAAACTTGGCTCTGCTGAACCCTGTGAGCACAGAGCAAAAAGATGTTCTGCTATAAATATCGCCACCGTTTCAGTTCAAGCCAGAGTTGCTCTGTTTCCTTTCTTGAGGTGGTGCAGCCTGATGAGTGGACGCAATATTTCCAGCATGTTTCCCCAGCCTGTACGTAATAGCATGTAGCCCTGCACTGAGGTTGGCCTCTGCCTATTCTTAATTATATACCATGATTGCTTTCAAAATTGCCACTTTTTAATAGTTTAGAAATTCAATTAATTGTAATTTCTTTCAAATTCATGAAGCCTCTGGATAACTTGGTCTTTTAAACTTAATTTGAAAAAAAAATCGTTAGACACAAAGCAGCAATACAAAATGCATAAATGAAGATAAAAATGAAAATTGGTATCAGTGAGGTCAGTGTTACTCTGGCTGAGAAGTCAGGAAAGAGGGAAAAAACCCAACCCAGCAACTCTGAATCTACAATGCACAGATTTCAGCATAATGCTACAATTTCTGCACTGTGGTATATATGTAGTTACTGAGTTGCTGATTTGATTGATACCCTGCTGATGTCCTGAAGCTGCATTATACCAATCTGTGAACAAGTCTTGGGGTGTATTTCTTTTTTCTTTTTCTTTTTTTTTTTTTTTTTTTTTTAATTGAATACTGGAGATTAATATGAAATAAATGGGAAACTTTCTTTTGAAATGTAAGGTTTTCCTTAGCTTGAAGAATTTTATCATAGTTAACTGATGACAGAGTTCCCTTTCAAAAACAATGATATTCAAATTAGATGAAATTATTTGAAAGGTAGAGCTGATATCTGTCATTTGTCCTGAACAGGAGGACAGGTTCCTGAGTATTGGAAAGGCACTCCCTCTGCATCCTCTTGTATCAAAGACATCGTTTATTTTCAGCTCTTAGTTTTAATTCTCTTTATTATCAGATACTTGAGACAGCTTCTAGATACCTGTAGCACTTGTTAGATTTGTTGGTGCAATAGTACCAGGGAACATAGCAGTGTGTGATTTTTTTTTTTTCTTATTTATTTTTTACTTTTATTTAAAAAACTTTATTCTCCCCTGCCCTTTCATTTTTTTCCCTAAGAGTATGAAACTCAGTATTGGACTTTGATTTCTTCTATGTAAGTTCTGAATTCCATCATTTACTTCCTGTTGAAAAATAGTAAAAAAGGGTTTTTTTAAAAAAAAAATAATCTGAATCTGCATACACAAACCTGAAAATAGTGGAGGGTAGTGTTGAGCTGCTCATTACACTGATCGTAATGCAGTTCCCACAGAGTCTTTATACAATTTGAAATTCTATTGTGGAGGCTGGTTGATCTTCCCAGTAATTAAGGCTGCCAAGCTACTCTGCCTTATAAAATCCTGCTTCCAAGTGCTTATAATCAAGTGCTTGTAATGTAAAAAATGACTTAGAAATATTAGCATCTATTTCTGGTGGGGGATTTTTTGTTTGTTTTGTTGGATTTTTTTATCAGTCTGAAATAACTTTTTTAGTTCATCCAGAAGGGGTTAGACATCACTGAGCTTGAGGACAGGAAGAAAAAAAAAGATCGTTAAGAAAATTAATCTTGTTTTCTTGAAATGTTGAGCATCCCATGCTTTACAACAGGACATTAGGAACGTTCTTGATATCACAGGTGTACTTTTTGCTAACGTAAAAAAAAAAGAAAAGAAAAGAAAAGAAAAAGAGTTAGTAAGGCTCTCCTTGCTTAAACTTAGTGAAGTTCTGAGACAGTTCTCCTGAAATAATGCAGCTTGGTCATGCCCAGGGAAGACTTTTAAAATTTTCTGTTAGCTAGAACTTTGATAACTTTGTCTATTTTGCATATGCTAGACCTCTTGCACCTCCTGTGTGTTAATGAACTATTTAAACTCCCTCTACAGCAAACAATTAAGTACACCCCCACTCTGGTGGAACCAGATATTCCTTGTGGCTCCAGGTGGGAATAAAGTCAGGCACTGTATTGACAGCTGAGTACTCGGTGTTTTCAGTGCTGCTGGTGATCTTCTGTCATTTAAGATATGTGGAGGAGGAAGCTATGGGAATATAGAAGGAATAAAAGGCAGTTGATGTAGCAGGGACAGGAGCCTGGATATGAAGTGGGAAGGAGGGAAACTGAGTGGGATGTGATGACTGGCTGAAAAGACTGGCAGCTGAGGGCAGGCAGGCGGTAAGGGACAAACAGATTATCTGGACCAGAAGCTGGTGGCAAGGGAGCAGTGGGCACCTGCTGATTAAAGTTGTGTTAGAAATTTGGGGCAGAAAACCTGTGTCATTTTGGCAGGGAGAACTGGCAGAACCACCAGTGGAGTGGGACTGGGAATGAAGGACGACAAGGGAGATCTGTAGAGAAGGAGTGGGATGGCTGGGGAGAACCAGACTGCTGGATGAAGATGCAGAGAAGGGAAAGTCTGGGGCGAAGAAATAAGTAAAGAAGTGGAGGGGAAAGAGTTCTGGTGAGTTTCTGGGAGGAGGTCCAGTGCTGGCTGAGAAAGGAAGGGGCTGAACAAGAAAAAAGCCAAAAGACCTTGTTGGGGCTTTGTAGGTCTGCGGAGAACCTTTTGAAGCAGGAGGTCCTAATTCTGGGTGATAAGGTAGGCTGTAATGGGGTTGGGGAGCTGGGCTGGCTAGGTGAGGGGATACGGGGCTGTGATAAAGATTGGAGAGGGAAAGAGAGTGGGAGAGGCCTGGCGCAATTACGCTAGGTAACTACTGTAGGCAACTATTTAGAAAACTCATTGTATTAAGGCACAGCAGTACGTGGCGGTATGCTGACAGCCTAATCCTCTCTGATTTTGTGTTAGTTTAGGTGGCAAATGATTGAAAAATGGTTTTAAAGTTTCCTTGTCTACCTGTGGTTTATGTTGGTGTCAGTATGATGCTATGTACTGTAACAGTGGGGTTTTTTTGCCCTTTTTTCATACAGGAAAGTTATATATAAATTATAAAATTATACCACAAAAAATAATTTTTGTAAATTTTCAAAAAGCACAGGCATTAGAAAATGCAAAAATAATGGCACCGATATATTTTTACAAAATCTCTTAAATATCCAGTCATGCTGGCTTTTTATGGAATGCTATCTCAGTACTGATAGAATTCAATGGATGTGTCAGGGCTGAGTAGCAGAGAGGCTGTGGAAAGAAGCAACTTTGAAGATGAAATTTCAAGCTGGGAATTGTGGGTGGAGGATTGGTGGTATGGTGCTTAGTTAATTATTTTCTTGGAGAATTAGATTTTGTACCGGACTCTGCTGTGGTATTTGCTGAGCAGTTCTTTTTTTATACCAGGCTTGCTTTCATGAGGTCGCTAACTCTTATCCCTCACCAGGAATATTCCTTACCTGAGCTGTGGCTCTGAGGGCTCCTCTGTCTGCTAGAGGTTGAGGTCCCAGAGTTGCTGTCTTGATACCTGCAACAAAGGTAAATAGAAAATGTGCCTTGAACATTGTGAAGATGTGCCCTGAATTACACATACTGCAATTTACAGTGGGAATTAAAAAGGTCCTTGCCACCTTAACTTGGGCATCCTAGATTAGTGAAAATTTCTTAGTGTAATCCCTGTACCTCCACTCCCCAACGGAAAATGAGCTGTAATACTACTCTTCTGGTGTTCTGAGAAAATGAATTCATTAATATTTGTTGTGTTTTATGAAATGTTGTAATTGTTGGTAGCAAGGGAAAAGCCTATGGGGAAATTAATAATTCTGTTTTCCAAGCTTTGAAGAATTGACTATATTGAATAAAGCATGAGGCTGTGGACTGGAGATTGAGGAGAAAACAAAGCACTGAGCAGCTGTTAATGAAGTGAGCTCCTTTCTCCTGTATATACAAAGAGACAACATTTGTGGAAAAAACTGTGCAGGATCATGCCATTGAAGACTGTAATAGGATGCATTCAGCAAAAGCCATTCTTTTTGCCTGGGCTGCTTTGTTTGACATTGCCAAACTTTGGATGCTTGCTTCTGCAAAATTAATATTTCGTTAATGAAAGCTCTTGTGTCTAATCAGACTAAATGATAATAATTTGGAAGCATGGTACCTGATGTGCTTCAGGCTTTTCGTGGTTATAGCACAGAAGGAAAGCTAATACAAAGAGCAGGAATGCAGACTATCCCCATCTACCCTCTGTGGGATCCTTATGCTTTCCTGCCATGCGTCTGCAGTTACCTGCTGTCAGCTATGCGGTAGTGGGCTAGGTGATTCTTGATGGCTGAATTGGAACAGTAATTTCTGTGTAGCTGTGGGTTTTAGCTACTACTCTCCCTGTGCTGATGGTACATTTATGCTGAGTGGAGGGGCTGCAATTGGTTAGTACAGTGCTGGCAATTCTCATTCTTTATCAATGGAAAAAGCCTCTTTGCTTGTTGATTTGCTGGCCAGGTGTTCAAACCGGCTCAGGGAAATGCAAAGAAACCAGGATTTTATAGAGCTTTAAACCTGTCTGAAATTTCCTGGGCTTTGCCTACTGTGGGTCAAAACTTAGATAATTATTTTTTCTTCCACAGTGTAAGTTTACCCATATTTATTAAAACTTTTTCAAAGTCTTCATAGATCTTTCAATGAATATAAATGTATTGCCACTTCTAGACATAAACACAAAAACTTAATTATATAAAAACTTCACAGAGATGAAGTTATTACTTCTAGTTCTTTCCAATATCTCCCTTCTTTGTGACTGAATATTCTCGTTTATTTTGACAGTGTCAATATAACACTCAGTGTTACGGAATACTTCACTGATTCAGGTAATAAGTTTTAATAGGAACAATACCTGATAATTAGGAATATAGTTGGGTTATCTTTTGGTTCTGGAGACAGTGCATCTAGTTTAATCTTTGGATTTTTGCTGAAGCTTGCAAACTCATAGTTTTTTTGAATGCAAAATGGTTTTCCCTTGCTAATAAAAAAAAAAAATAAAGGGAGTGTAGTTTGTTTTGGTTTTGGTGGTTTGTTTGTTTTGTTTTTTTTAGTTGTAGATATAGCCGTACTTATAGACACAGTACTTTTTCACTTCTTGACCAAGGCTTTGCCTGGTCTCAGACTAAGGAAAAGTGTGTACCTGTTGTGGGAATGATGTTGAAGACTTGGAACATCTCAGAGGTTCTTGGGTCATTGAGAATAGATGCCTAAATGTTTGAAACTGCTTCTCTGTCCTGATCATTGTAGTAATTTTAAGACAGAGAGAAAGGGGAAATAGCATGGGCTTTCAGAGTGTCCACGTACAGAAGAAAAATAGATTGAACTGGATCACGTCAGTTACCTCCATCTCTGCACCACCTGGTACTAACTTTTGAAGCAGCATGGTTGATGTTCTTGTTGTGTGCTGTACTTAAGCATTCTAAAAACTGCTGTGCCTTGTATGTAGTTCTTAAAATGCACCAGGAAATAAACTTCCTTTTTTATTTTTCTTTAGCTATTCTTACTATTTGGAATGGCCTGAGATCGAAGGCAGAGACATCATAATGTAAATGCAGATAGAAATAGATACCACTAGATGAGATGTCAGTATGGACACACCTTAGCCAAGAGCCTGAAGCAAAAGCTTTTCTTTCTCCTTGCACACATGCACATTTTGGAGAACAAAAACTTTGATGCAGACTGACTGTGACATTTAAAATAGTTATTTAGAGCTATTGTAAATGCAGCTATGCTGCTGCAATCATGGCTGAAGGGTTCTTGTAGAAATTACCATCTGATTCCTAAGCTCTCCAGTGAGCTTGAATACACTGTGTTCTTCTTGAAAACCTAGGAAGAGAGATGTGATTGTATTAGTTTTCTGCAGAGCAGTACAGAGTTTGTAACATGGCAGTAAGTTCAGTTGGGAAACTGTAGTATTCTGTGAGATTTGAGTCTTGGGCTTTATCCTAGAGAAGCTCTGTAGACTGTAGTGTTAACCTATATTCATAAAATACTATAATTCTGAAAAGTTATTAAATACCTATAGTAGGCTAAATGGTGGTTTAGGAGATTATTAGTCTATTAGTAAGGAAGAAAAATTTAGCTTTTTGATTGAGCCTGGATACCAGTGCAAAGGAGATATTTGTGTGAGACAGAGGACTGAAGAACCAGCCTGTAATGGTGAAGACCCATACCAGGATTAGGACAGCAGGATTCCTGAACCCAACATATTTCTGCTTTGCAAATGTTGTTAGGGCATACCTGAAGGACATATGCTACACGTGTGGTCCTTGTCAATGATGGCAACCTGCTACTTCTGCCAGATAATCTGTCGTGCCAGCTAGCAAAGTTCTGCGTAGTAGGTATAGAGGCTGTTCAACATCAGTGTGAGCGTTGTGTCCACAGCCTGATACTGTGTTCTGGAATTTGTTTCATTTTGATAGTTTTATTATGCTGAAAGTACAAACCCAAGCAGATCAGCTCTGAGTAAATTATAGACAGGCAGCAAATTGCTTTAAAATAACACTGAGATTGTAAAGTATAGCACTGAAAAGTTAGGTGCTCCCAGGGTTAAGACTGACATCTCTAATCTGGTGAGATTTTTTCTGTACATTTGATGTAATTGAATCCTTGAATATCCATTGACAGGGGACTTTCTCTACATGGTCAAAGCTTCATTTTATTGCTTGCCATGTGTGGTTCCAGGGGATGAACACCATAGTTAATGGAATTGGAAATGTCAGGAACCCTGCCTTCATTTGTAAATTGAAGGATGCAACAAGCAATCTAAGTGAAGGAAAGAAGAGAATTGCAGAGACATACTCTCTGTTTCTCTGCTGTGGTGATCATGTGTTGTGTTAGGTCATTTAAACCATACTTTTAAAAAGTATAATTCTCTGGTGACTCAGCTTGAGACATCTGGGTTATAATCAGAGCTGCAACTGGAGTCAAATGAACGTGCAAAAATAACAGGTGCTCTGAGGAAAGAAGTCAGCAGTGTATTTTTGTATCAGCGCCCTAGTTATCAAACAGCATGCTAATTCAGTGCCATTTGTCTGAAGATAAATTCATTAACATGTACAAAGCACACTGTTACAAGAAGTGCTCTGTTGATGCCAGATCTAAATGAGAGAGGAGTTATCCTCCTTCTCTTTAGCCTGCTCTGAACGACATAGATTCCTCAAAAAGCAATATTCCTGCTTCAGTGTACTGGTTGAATTTCTCAGCTAACTGGAATCTGTGTAGTGATCTCAGAGGAATTCGAACAAACTGGCGGCCCGCAGGGCAGGAATGGGACTGGTAAGACAAACAGTACACTTCAAAGCAGCTGCTTCTTTGTGGAACACTTGGTTCCATAACTGTACAAAAGATTGTGCTGTTTGGCACTAACAGTGTATCAGTGGAACTGACATAGTGTGGGACAAAGGATTTTACATGGATGCAATATATAACACACAGACACACATGAAAGCACATGTGGTGCTCACTGTAAAGACCTGAGACATGGCAGAAGAGAGGGAGTAACACAGCAAAAGAGCATCCGTTGGATGCCTAGGGAGGAAGCGAGCCTTTCAGAGAAAAATCGTTTCAGATTTGCTTGGATCATGAAACTTTTGTGCAAGAATATATCGTGGGGACTCCCTTAAGTACCTTACAAAGTTACTTACTTGATTGTTTGCTTTCTTTGATCTGATGGCAGTTCTAGGAAGCCAGTGGCCCACAAGAAATAATTAAGTGGTGAGTTACGCTTGAAATACAGATTAATGTCACATCCCAATGTTCAAACTTTGTGGGAAATCCCATTGTGTACAGAAGGAAGAATGCCGGTGTAAGGACCCCACAGTATTTAATAATCAGTTCTTCAGAGTGTGTACTGTGATCTGAGACCCCAAACAGCTGACCATTCTGTGCTATTTATGTATGTCTCCTGAAGGCAATTACACTGTTATTACTCTAATTTTATTTCTAACGTCCCTTGATGAGTACCCATGGCTGACTTTGTGTTTACTTACACAGTCAATAAGGAAGAATTTATATATGAGAGAAACGAGAATGTTTGATGCTATTATTGTATACTGTAATGAGATTTTTAATTAATCCCAAATAAAAGCCTCTTTCTTTCCTGGTTTCAGCATCTCTCTTATGGCAATGGTAGCTTGCACGTTGATGCAGCCTTCCAGCAAACGCTCTGGAGTGTAGCACCCATCAGTTCGGGAAGTGAAGTTGCCCAAGGTGAGATTGACTCAACTTTAATTGTGGAAAGACTGATTGTACATGAAATACCTGAAAAATGACATTATTCTGCCAAGTGTGGGAGTGGGTTTCTCTTATGTAAACATTCAGTCCAATAAATAAATAAATATACAGATGTTTTGAAAACAGACAGAAAGTTATACTGAAAGTGACACTGATAGTTTTCTATGTATTTTTTTCTGAATACCGAACAGTTCATTCAGTTCTCATTTTGCTAAAGGTATAATAACATTCATAACATTATTTTTTTTTTAGTGGCTTTTGGTCCTGGTTTAAAATGTTATCTCAGATTATTTTGATACACGCATTCATACCTTTGTGTTCCTGAAACTGAGTAAAAAATAGGCAAGAGGACTAGAAGCAGGATGTGAAATCCTAGGAGTTATGACTAGGAATAGTTTTGTGGGGAACATATGACTGAGAAGTAAAATAAAAGGAGAGGAAAGACAGAAAGAGAAAGAACAACTTTCAAAATGTATTTTATGTAGGAGTTAAGAAGGTGATTTTTTAAGGTTGCTTCTGACATGAAAGGACAAGGATCCCTGAATTTATGCTGCTGGTTCCACAGGGAAGTGGGTCATGTTTTCCTGAAAAGTCTGTCACAATGTAAAGCCTAATGATTTCTAGTTTTCTACAGAATAATTGTATTGAGTAGTCATTGTAACAGAACCTTAAGAAGGTTAAAGCAGGTCTTTTTTTTTTCTTACTCCTTGGGGTTTTTGGGTACTATTTTTTCACTAGACTGACATTTCATATCAATTCCTTTATCTGGCATATTTTAAAACACAGTTGTGGAATGCTCTTACAGCTCTGCTTATTCAGATATCAGGGACAGCATTGCCAACACCTCCTTTTTATATACTCACTGTATTTTTAGACTATATTTAGAATCATGCTGCACAGTCAGATTCTCTGACATGGCTTCTAGTGCAATCCATTATTAAAAAATTGCTAGTGCATTGCTTAACAGTGTCCTAAACTTTATGGAGGAAATCTTTCTGTTGATGGGAGGAGAAAACCTTCTCCTCTCCAACCTGTCGCTCCTTGCTGTAAACCCCATGTGCCTCGTCAGCACTGGTGTGGCGTTCATGTTAATCGTCCCAGTCCAGTTTATTAGCTGAGACCCAGATTTGTGCTGTGCCGCATCCCTCTGGATGGTGAACTTCACTAGTGAGACCTGCCTGGCTGTTTGGGAAGCAGAAATCCACAGTGATACAGTGTCATGTTATGCCCTCGACCCCACAGGAAACCATGGGAAAATGATGTAATATGATTTTAGCAGCTGTGCGTTTCTCTGTGTATTTGCTTGTTCCTTGTTGCTTTGTCTTTCCGTTTTCACTTTTCTGAAGTATAGACATTTTCTTTGTTAAGCAGTATCTTTTCTGGAGAAGATCAGCTGGCTGATGTCAGAAAGAATCAGAGCAAAGGCCTTACTCTAGTAAAACTGACAAATGTTCCTGTATTCAAAGTTGTCTTGTAAAGGGAGAGTTAATCTGACACTTGGTGTGTAAGACCTTACTCTATATGCCTCAGTAAAACTGTAGCCAAACGGGAAAAAATTACCTCAAAAGGGGAGAAGAGGAAAATAAAGCTAGTTTTGTTAGTATCTGCAAAATGCTATGTCATCATCCTAAACAAAATATTAATGTATAGAAATAACTACACTACAATACTCTTTTAATCAAAATTTCCCATTAAAAAAGGTTAGTAACTGAAGCACTTCAATTAAATGAGTTAGAAGTGAAAATAATGGATAAATAGTCTGTAAAATGAACTAGGATATTGGAGGTAGGTAGTTACAAGAAAATGATTTCTGTTTACATGTATTTCTGGAAAATTGGCTTATGCAGAAGTTAGTTGTTTAAGTCAAAACAGAGCTTTAGACTCAGATCAAGTAATTCTGCTAATTCTGTACTGTGAAGCGGATGGAGGGCACTTGAAAAACAAAACAATACAAAACAAAAAAAAAAACCCCTGAAAAAAGCTGCTCAGGGCAGAACATCTCCAGAACTATATTGACACAGGTCTGTGAAAAAATTAATATATAATAATAAAAAAATTAATAACTACTGTTACCTGGACATATACCTCTGTGTCAAAACCAAGAATTTAAAAATTCAATGCTAATATTTGCCACATAAGTACTAAACTGATATTGACTTAGATGATTTAAAAAAATGTATCTTGAAACATTCCCTGATGTATATTCAGAAAAAAGATTCCTTGTAGCTTCAAAATAAACCTGTGACATGTGTACAGTGTGGCTGTTGGGTCTTCAACACCATTTCCCTGTACAGACCTGTCTTACTGCAAAGCATCACTTGTTAATACAGACATAACTGCAAAACATTATTCCAATAATATTTATTTTAAAAATTGTTTTTGTTATAACACTAAACCCAAGGGATTATGTTACCTCATCCAGCTTAAATGCAGAATTTGATACTAGCCAGTTCTAGCAAGAAGAGAAGGTGATATTAGGAAACGAACAAGAGTTTATGTTTAGCTTGTCAAACTGAAAAAATACCATTGAATTGCACTTAAAATCTACTAAGTCTTAGTATTCTTCAGTTACTAGATTATAATACAATATTTGTATTATAATATAAAATCGTATTTGTTTTCAATGTGGCATCTCTGATGCAAAAAAACCGACGCACAGAAAACTTCCAAAGACACCAAAAATTATTTTAAGGTTAACTAAATCAATCAATCAATTTTAGTTTTGTTAGTATATAAACTGGAATCCTTAACTTAAATCAAACCCCAAAGTGAATAGGTAAAATAGAAGAATCTCCCATTTTTTCTGTTGTAATCTGGGAGGGAAGTACTTGCTTCCTTGGTTCCACTAGATCAATCATTCCTGAGTTGCACTAACTCTAGAATCCCCTGTCTGTAGCTTTCTTTCTCCTGATCCACCCTTTCCTACTTGCCGACTTGAAGCTTTTCACTTGGCAATATTCAGCTGGATCCCCAGGGTACGAGATACCTCCACTTCTGAATCTCTCTGTAAAGTAACATAAAATGCCATCAGGAAAAAAAAAAAAAAAAGAAATTGATAGTATTTATTACAGTTTGATCTATAGTTTTACATCTTGCTGTGTTCAGACAAATGCACTTTATTTTCTCCCTTTATTCAAGGATATCTGATAGGAGGGGATGTTCTGAGGTTATTGCATGGTCACATGGATGAATGTTTGACAGTCCCTTCTGGTGAACACGGAGAAGAACAAAGAAGGTAGGTTTCCAGCTTACAATGGGATAATAAATGTTGCTGAATCAATATTAAGTGTCACTGATAGTACAGATTTTTGAAGGATATTGTAAATATTGTTGAGATGAACTTTGGACATGAGCCTCTTTACATTTTCTTTTCAGTATTGTTCAAGTCTGATTTCACTATGTGTAAAAGCAGTAGTGATATTTGGTAACTTGCTCTTGTCTTGGCTAACTTAAGAACACTGCAAATGAAATCTGTTGGTTTCTTTATTGCTGGTGGTTTTTTTCTGTGATCACAAAAATTTCCTCAGGACAGGCTATGTTACCATTACTGTCCTTCAAGGCTACTAATCTGGGTATTGAGCTCAGGTGTACCTGTCATGGTAGTCTAGAACTTAATTTATGGTTATTTTCTTGACTAAAGGAATCCTAGAATGGAAGTAGAGAAGTGATACAGCTTGGTCTGCATCTCTCAGTTAACTAATAAATGCAAATGATGAGAAGACTGGCACTGAAATTGGTGTTTCAGTGGAGTTATTACATGGGTGAATCAAAGTCCTATTTATTTGCTCTAATAAAATATACTCTAAGCTTCTTTTCAGTAGGGCAGCATCATATGATTTAATCCTACCTTCAGGTGGAAGATTGCTAAATGATAATGTTGATTTTGGAATAGTTTGTTTAATGCAGCATATTGGGTAGCTTCATTTCCATGACAAAGAAAGTGCTGTTCATGCATTTCCAAATGAGTTTTCTGGGTTTGCAAATACAAGTGTGTTTTTTATTCTATTTGATTCTGATTGGTAAAGATAAGAACAAGACACTGGAAGCTCTCATAATATATAGGAAAAATCTTCCAGGACTTTTTAAATATTACAGTTTTCTTATACAGCTGCTAACCAGCCCTTCCTGGCTATTTTTCATTTTTAGACAAGAGAATAATTTTTGAACACAGAAGATATTTCAAAATGCTGAGATGTAAAATGTGGTCGTTTTGTGTTTTAATTTTAGTTACCATGTGCCAGATCCATTACAGCTTGGAGTTTATTGCTGCTGTTATTATCCTCACCTTTAAAGTGATGAAAAGAGATGATAAATAAATAGGATTCGATGTTTGCCCCTACTTCAGTTTAAATCCTGCAAAATTCCTTTTAAAAATTGTAGTTACACTGTAATTGCAGATTTATAGGATAATCAAGCACTTCAGTAATGAACTTTAATGCTTAAGAACACAGTAAAAATCTGCCTCTCTTCAACAAGACTAACATTATATATAAATTGCAATAAAGGAACATGAAGTTGCAAGTTAAGAAAAAAAAATGTTTGATCTGCCTGTACAGGCACATGATGCTCTGTAACACGGGAAGCATAAGGTTCATTTCTTAAGCTGGAGACCAGTGCTGTAAGCAGTCCAGACCATTATTTTTTCTGCAGTGTCTACCTTTTCCCCTATGCATCTAGTACCCCAAAGAAAGCAGAGCTAGTAGACAACAAATAGTACCTATATCTTTGTCTTTATATTTCCTGATAGCAATACTGAGAAACATTGCTTCTCAGTGCTTCATAAAAAACATACTTGATTTTCTGAACTTATCTTGTTGTTCAGGAGCTTTCTTTAATAAACTAACACAGAATAAAAATAAGTTGTTTTTTTTCTTTTTCATGTTTTCTTTTTCTGTGGTTCTATTTCTTTTCTGAAATATTTTAAATTATTTTTACTAATAAACCTGGAATATACTCAATAATTACTTTTGATTTTATGGAGTTAGGTATAACCACTCTGTGCTCTGTGCCCTACACTTTCTCCTCTTACATTATTAGTAAATCAGTTATTACTTAAAACCTCTATACTGCTATCTCTAATTAGAGGACTCTTGCCTATTCAAAATAATATCTAAAAGGATAATTGGTGGCTCCTTTCAGTTTTCAATATTCATGCAAATATTATTTAGATGGGTGGTATTCAACTGCTGGTATAATTATTTTTAAAAATATGGGTAATTTTGTCAGGCAGAAAATTGTAAGATAAATTATTTTAGCTTTCATTTTAAGTTAACTTCCATAACTTTTGCACATAAGGCATGGGAAAGGATTATATATTTGGAGTATAATAATGTATTATCCTTTCATTGCCTTTTGAAATAGCCTGGTGATAGGTTATGGTGGTTGTGCTTGTTTTTTTTTGTTTCAGCGTATGCCTGAGGAGCAGCTCTGCTCTGCAGAATGGCAGCGTAAAGGAACACTGAGAAGATACATCTCTGTTGTGACTCACTAATTCTCTATGTCATTTTAATTTTTTCTGCAAAGGCCTCCTCTTTTATGCCTTTTCAAATAAACAAACGATCAGACAGTCCTAAAATAACAGTTTTATTCTAGAGTGTCACCTGGTATCTAATTCTGGGAATGAAGGGAAGGATCCTCCCAGGCAGTTTCTAAAAATAACTGCTTATTTTCTCTATTCTTAGAGAGTTGATACAGTTACATAAATTTGAGTATAAAAGTCTTTCAGAGATTACCAGAAGTCACACATTCTCAAGCTGTTTATAATCTTGGGGAAGAACATATAGCACAGGGGAAACGTGCAAAACAGTGACAATGCAGATCCCGTATTCGCGGTTACAGAACCTAACAAAGCTTCCTCCGAGGCAAGGTCATCCAAATCTGTGCTGGAAGAGCCTGGTACAGTGGCATAAATAGTCATATAAAAAGGCTGTAAAATTCTTTTCTGTCTCTCACAATTTTTTCTGAATGCATACTGTGTTTCCTTGCTTAGTTGTTGAGCTTCTGTGTCCTTCCATGTGATCCTTAAATTGTGCTACTGTGATCACTGGAAGGTAGGGTGGAATCATCGTATTTGTGGATGAGGGACTTGGGTATAGAGAGGTGAGATGTAATTGCACAGTGAGCAGTGGAAAAAAAGCAACGTTCAGGGCCAGCTTTTGGTACTGGGAAAGCAGGTGTTTGCCCAAGGTGAAAGACTGGTTAAGAGGATGATCATGTTGCCTTCCTCCAAGAACTGAGATCCAGAAAGTTCCTTTGGCCAGTAATGGATAGCCGTAGTGTTGGGTCTTGCATGCAAAGCCCAGTCCGTACTGTCTTCTGGCCATGGCCCCTCAGTTCTGGGGGGAGGGGGCTGCAGACTGCTAGAGCAGTGGCTCATCCCTTGCCCCCTCCCTCCTGCAAGCAGTGGTACCCCGTTGTCTCAGTGGTACGCACCTCCTGCCCTGGCACCAGCAGATGCAGGCGTAGGATGGGGGTACAGCATGGAGGCAAAGTGGCTGGGCTACCTGTTGCCAAGGCTGCTGTGTCTTGGTGCATTTAAATTCCCAGTGAAGATGGTATCTGGGAGAACTGGTCTGCTGCTGCTACCTAGCTGAGAAATCGTGAGTTGTCTCTGATAATGCTACCTTTTATGTAGAGGTGCTTAGCTCTTGGTGTAACACCAGTGAGGCATTATTCAAAGGCTACATCTCTGAACTACAGTTTAAGACTGCTTTGAGTATTTGTGTATTGGAGACTCAGAGAACTGATTTAATCAACAGTTTATTGCAGTAGTAACTCAAGAAAAATAGTAAAATAGGATTTTATTGCCTGAACTATTCCCCCCCTCCAAAAAAAAAAAAAATCTAGCTGGAATCAGAAACCTTAAAACAAGTTTTAATAATTGTAGTGGCCTGTTCACCACACGAGTCTCTAGGCTGGGGAGCTCCTATCCACTCAGAAATTTATTTTTCCTTGGGAAGAAGCTGTAAGTAGATTCTCCCTGAAGTTGCTAGACTTAGTTTGCTTTGCAATTAAAAAGAACATTCCAGTTGGAAGCAGTGCAAATAGAGATGGTTGTGGCAGCATGTTGGTTTACTTGATATTATGCTAGAAAAAAATAGGGTTGGTTGTTTGAGTTTTTTTTGTTTAAAACTACCACAAGCAGAGTGGCCGTGATCCTGGTAGTTTTCACTCACTCTGACCCAAATGAATAACAAAAAAGGGACAGGCAAAAGATTAAGTATGTGCAGCTTCACTGGATTGAATATAATTTACTGCACATGCTAGTTAGGTACGTTGCTGATTTAAGGAAGTATTTAAAGCCTTGTGCACGGAATCCTTAAATTGTGTTTTTATTGGGTAAAATGCCTTATCTATAGCAAGCTGGACCTAAATTTGCAGCGTTGTTTCTGTAGCTCTTCAATTCAAATTTCAGAAGCATTTCCAGATAGATTAAAAAATAAATATAGGTAGAGAGATACAAAAGAAGGCATTAGCGTAATCAGTTCGGTGTTCTGGTGGTTACTTAGATTCTATTTAACTTCAAAGCCAGGGGAAACTTCTACAGCAGCACAGTAGCTGTATTTATCTCGACAACTCTTCCTCCGCTCTCTGCCCACATGGTTTGTGGCCTGGTTCCCATCATGTGAGCTGACAGAAGTGGTATAGTGTTGAGTCTTCACTTGTGAATTTATAATATCGAAAGAATTAATAAAGTGAATAAATTTATTCTAATTATGGTGGGAGCTGGTATTTAGAGCAGGTATACATTGAAGTGCTTCTGTGAAATTGTTTACCATTGTTTCAGTCTTTTAATTAAAAAAATGCAAGAAATGTTCATAATAAATTGAGGTTGTGCAGCAAAGATTTAAAAAGTATTGTAAGAAACACGCTGATTTTTTCCCTCATCACAGTTTCATTGGTTCACTGCCCCCCTTTTTTTACAGTTAAGAGGAATTATTTTACATTTTTGATGTTGTTGTATTATGTGTGTCATTTTTATTTTCCTGTAAAAGTGTCAGCTAGTTATTTATACAGTGCTCTGCATAACTGTAGATGTTTTAATTGCTTTGCAGGGGTTTTATTGCGGTTTTAGGTTTTGGTGGGTTTTTTTTTTTTGTTTGGTTGGTTGGTTTGGGGTTTTTTTTTGTTT
The DNA here is from genome assembly GCF_017639655.2 of Falco naumanni. Classification (NCBI taxonomy): domain Eukaryota; kingdom Metazoa; phylum Chordata; class Aves; order Falconiformes; family Falconidae; genus Falco; species Falco naumanni. Next base: position 83,277,696 of record NC_054059.1, read on the forward strand.
TGTTTTGGAAGTCCCCAATAAGTAGTGGCAGATAGCAGTGAAAGTATGTAATCAAAATTACTTGGGTTTTTTTTGGGGGGTTGTGGTGCTTGCTCTTTATTGTACCACTGTCATTAATATGCTTTTAGAAGTCCAGGAGCAGGACTGTGAGTATTCATAGTTCCCAGTGTAGAAGGGAGCCATGAATGTTCCTATTGCCACTAATTTGCATTTTGATTTGCAATACAATATTTTTAAGTGGTGGCTGTGGTGCAGTTTGGACCCTTCAGAAATATATTGTAACAGAAAGAAATTTCCTGTGAGAGAGAGCAAAGTGCTCCCGGCTTTTGTGAAGTGTCACCTGAGGTGGCACAGGCTCCAGTTTCACAAACCATCCAGTCAGAATAGGCCTTCATGAGGGAATGTCTATGTGGAGCTTAATTTTGTCATTCAGCACTTCTGTCATTCCTGCCTTTGGGAGTTTCTTTGGGTTAAACGTATTACATTAAGGCTTTT